>NW_028120648.1:0-181991 GCF_965178545.1 Coloeus monedula | reverse complement strand
ACCGTACCTACCTACCCAACCCTACCCCTAACCCTAACACCCAACCCAAACCCTAACCCTAACCCTCACCCTAACCCACACCCTACACCCTAACCCTACCCTAACCCTACCCCTAACCCTAACCCAACCCTAACCCTAACCCTAACCCTAACCCTAACCCTAACCCAAACCCTAACCCTAACCCTAACCTAACCCTAACCCTAACCCTAACCCTAACCCTAACCCTAACCCTAACCCTAACCCTAACCCTAACCCTAACCCTAACCCTAACCCTAACCTAACCCTAACCCTAACCCTAACCCTAACCCTAACCCTAACCCTAACCCTAACCCTAACCCTAACCCTAACCCTAACCCTAACCCTAACCCTAACCCTAACCCTAACCCTAACCCTAACCCTAACCCTAACCCTAACCCTAACCCTAACCCTAACCCTAACCCTAACCCTAACCCTAACCCTAACCCTAACCCTAACCCTAACCCTAACCCTAACCCTAACCCTAACCCTAACCCTAACCCTAACCCTAACCCTAACCCTAACCCTAACCCTAACCCTAACCCTAACCCTAACCCTAACCCTAACCCTAACCCTAACCCTAACCCTAACCCTAACCCTAACCCTAACCCTAACCCTAACCCTAACCCTAACCCTAACCCTAACCCTAACCCTAACCCTAACCCTAACCCTAACCCTAACCCTAACCCTAACCCTAACCCTAACCCTAACCCTAACCCTAACCCTACCCTAACCCTAACCTAACCCTAACCCTAACCCTAACCCTAACCCTAACCCTAACCCTAACCCTAACCCTAACCCTAACCCTAACCCTAACCCTAACCCTAACCCTAACCCTAACCCTAACCCTAACCCTAACCCTAACCCTAACCCTAACCCTAACCCTAACCCTAACCCTAACCCTAACCCTAACCTAACCCTAACCCTAACCCTAACCCTAACCCTAACCCTAACCCTAACCCTAACCCTAACCCTAACCCTAACCCTAACCCTAACCCTAACCCTAACCCTAACCCTAACCCTAACCCTAACCCTAACCCTAACCCTAACCCTAACCCTAACCCTAACCCTAACCCTAACCCTAACCTAACCCTAACCCTAACCCTAACCCTAACCCTAACCCTAACCCTAACCCTAACCCTAACCCTAACCCTAACCCTAACCCTACTAACCCTAACCCTAACCCTAACCCTAACCCTAACCCTAACCCTAACCCTAACCCTAACCCTAACCCTAACCCTAACCCTAACCCTAACCCTAACCCTAACCCTAACCCTAACCCTAACCCTAACCCTAACCCTAACCCTAACCCTAACCCTAACCCTAACCCTAACCCTAACCCTAACCCCTAACCCTAACCCTAACCCTAACCCTAACCCTAACCCTAACCCTAACCCTAACCCTAACCCTAACCCTAACCCTAACCCTAACCCTAACCCTAACCCTAACCCTAACCCTAACCCTAACCCTAACCCTAACCCTAACCCTAACCCTAACCCTAACCCTAACCCTAACCCTAACCCTAACCCTAACCCTAACCCTAACCCTAACCCTAACCCTAACCCTAACCCTAACCCTAACCCTAACCCTAACCCTAACCCTAACCCTAACCCTAACCCTAACCCTAACCCTAACCCTAACCCTAACCCTAACCCTAACCCTAACCCTAACCCTAACCCTAACCCTAACCCTAACCCTAACCCTAACCCTAACCCTAACCCTAACCCTAACCCTAACCCTAACCCTAACCCTAACCCTAACCCTAACCCTAACCCTAACCCTAACCCTAACCCTAACCCTAACCCTAACCCTAACCCTAACCCTAACCCTAACCCTAACCCTAACCCTAACCCTAACCCTAACCCTAACCCTAACCCTAACCCTAACCCTAACCCTAACCCTAACCCTAACCCTAACCCTAACCCTAACCCTAACCCTAACCCTAACCCTAACCCTAACCCTAACCCTAACCCTAACCCTAACCCTAACCCTAACCCTAACCCTAACCCTAACCCTAACCCTAACCCTAACCCTAACCCTAACCCTAACCCTAACCCTAACCCTAACCCTAACCCTAACCCTAACCCTAACCCTAACCCTAACCCTAACCCTAACCCTAACCCTAACCCTAACCCTAACCCTAACCCTAACCCTAACCCTAACCCTAACCCTAACCCTAACCCTAACCCTAACCCTAACCCTAACCCTAACCCTAACCCTAACCCTAACCCTAACCCTAACCCTAACCCTAACCCTAACCCTAACCCTAACCCTAACCCTAACCCTAACCCTAACCCTAACCCTAACCCTAACCCTAACCCTAACCCTAACCCTAACCCTAACCCTAACCCTAACCCTAACCCTAACCCTAACCCTAACCCTAACCCTAACCCTAACCCTAACCCTAACCCTAACCCTAACCCTAACCCTAACCCTAACCCTAACCCTAACCCTAACCCTAACCCTAACCCTAACCCTAACCCTAACCCTAACCCTAACCCTAACCCTAACCCTAACCCTAACCCTAACCCTAACCCTAACCCTAACCCTAACCCTAACCCTAACCCTAACCCTAACCCTAACCCTAACCCTAACCCTAACCCTAACCCTAACCCTAACCCTAACCCTAACCCTAACCCTAACCCTAACCCTAACCCTAACCCTAACCCTAACCCTAACCCTAACCCTAACCCTAACCCTAACCCTAACCCTAACCCTAACCCTAACCCTAACCCTAACCCTAACCCTAACCCTAACCCTAACCCTAACCCTAACCCTAACCCTAACCCTAACCCTAACCCTAACCCTAACCCTAACCCTAACCCTAACCCTAACCCTAACCCTAACCCTAACCCTAACCCTAACCCTAACCCTAACCCTAACCCTAACCCTAACCCTAACCCTAACCCTAACCCTAACCCTAACCCTAACCCTAACCCTAACCCTAACCCTAACCCTAACCCTAACCCTAACCCTAACCCTAACCCTAACCCTAACCCTAACCCTAACCCTAACCCTAACCCTAACCCTAACCCTAACCCTAACCCTAACCCTAACCCTAACCCTAACCCTAACCCTAACCCTAACCCTAACCCTAACCCTAACCCTAACCCTAACCCTAACCCTAACCCTAACCCTAACCCTAACCCTAACCCTAACCCTAACCCTAACCCTAACCCTAACCCTAACCCTAACCCTAACCCTAACCCTAACCCTAACCCTAACCCTAACCCTAACCCTAACCCTAACCCTAACCCTAACCCTAACCCTAACCCTAACCCTAACCCTAACCCTAACCCTAACCCTAACCCTAACCCTAACCCTAACCCTAACCCTAACCCTAACCCTAACCCTAACCCTAACCCTAACCCTAACCCTAACCCTAACCCTAACCCTAACCCTAACCCTAACCCTAACCCTAACCCTAACCCTAACCCTAACCCTAACCCTAACCCTAACCCTAACCCTAACCCTAACCCTAACCCTAACCCTAACCCTAACCCTAACCCTAACCCTAACCCTAACCCTAACCCTAACCCTAACCCTAACCCTAACCCTAACCCTAACCCTAACCCTAACCCTAACCCTAACCCTAACCCTAACCCTAACCCTAACCCTAACCCTAACCCTAACCCTAACCCTAACCCTAACCCTAACCCTAACCCTAACCCTAACCCTAACCCTAACCCTAACCCTAACCCTAACCCTAACCCTAACCCTAACCCTAACCCTAACCCTAACCCTAACCCTAACCCTAACCCTAACCCTAACCCTAACCCTAACCCTAACCCTAACCCTAACCCTAACCCTAACCCTAACCCTAACCCTAACCCTAACCCTAACCCTAACCCTAACCCTAACCCTAACCCTAACCCTAACCCTAACCCTAACCCTAACCCTAACCCTAACCCTAACCCTAACCCTAACCCTAACCCTAACCCTAACCCTAACCCTAACCCTAACCCTAACCCTAACCCTAACCCTAACCCTAACCCTAACCCTAACCCTAACCCTAACCCTAACCCTAACCCTAACCCTAACCCTAACCCTAACCCTAACCCTAACCCTAACCCTAACCCTAACCCTAACCCTAACCCTAACCCTAACCCTAACCCTAACCCTAACCCTAACCCTAACCCTAACCCTAACCCCTAACCCCTAACCCTAACCCTAACCCTAACCCTAACCCTAACCCTAACCCTAACCCTAACCCCTAACCCTAACCCTAACCCTAACCCTAACCCTAACCCTAACCCTAACCCTAACCCTAACCCTAACCCTAACCCTAACCCTAACCCTAACCCTAACCCCTAACCCTAACCCTAACCCTAACCCTAACCCCTAACCCTAACCCTAACCCTAACCCTAACCCCTAACCCTAACCCTAACCCTAACCCTAACCCTAACCCTAACCCTAACCCTAACCCTAACCCCCTAACCCCTAACGCCTAACCCTAACCCTAACCCCCTAACCCCTAACGCCTAACCCTAACCCTAACGCCTAACTCTAACCCCTCCACCCCTGGCCCCTCCGCCCCGACCCCTACGCCCCTGACCCCTCCGCCCCTGGCCCTTCACCCCTGCCCCCTATGCCCGTTACCCCTATGCCCCTGACCCCTACACCCCTGGCCCCTACACCCCTGACCCCTGGCCCCTACGACCCTGACCCTACGCCCCTGACCCCTACGCTCCTGACCCCTATGCCCCTGACCACTGACCCCTACGCCCCTGGCCGCTATGCCCCTGACCCCTACACCCCTGACCCCTACGCCCGTGACCCCTGACCCCTATGCCCCTGACCCCTGTGCCCCTGACTCCTGAGCCCTGCGCCCCTGACCCCTATGCCCCTGGCTGCTGTACCCCTGACCCCTACGCCCCTGGCCCCTACACCCCTGACCCCTGTGCCCCTGACCCCTACACCCCTCACCCCTGGGCCCTGCGCCCGTGACCCCTACGCCCCTGATCCCTATGCCCCTGACCCCTGTGCCCCTGACCCCTACACTCCTGGCCCTACACCCCTGACTCCTGGCCCCTACACCCCTGACCCTTATGCCCCTGGCCCCTGACCCCTACACCCCTGACCGCTGGCCCCTAGCCCTGCACCCCTAAGCCTATGCCCCTAGCCCCTGGCTCTATGCTCCTGGCCCTACCCCGCTGGGCCTATGCCTCTGACCCTGCACCCCTGGCCCCTAACCCTATGCCCCTAGCTCCTGGCCCTTGGCCCCTATCCCCTGGTCCTGGCTCTGACCCTGGCCCCTGGCCCGTGGCCCTGGCTCTTACCTGTGGCTCTATCCCTAACCTGTGACTCTGGTCTGTGGCCCTAGCCTGTGACCCTGGCCCTAAGCCATGACCCTGACCTGTGCTTGTGGCCCTGGCCTGTGACCCTGGCCCTGCCTCCTACCCTGCACCCCTGACCCTAGCCTGGCTTCTACTCCTGATGGTGGTGTGTGGTACCTAATGTAGCACTGGCTGCTGGTCCTCTGCCCCCTCCACCCTATGTACTACTATACCCCTTGGCCCCTGGACCTTACCTGCTGTTCTCTGGCCTGCGTGCGTTGTCCCTTGTGTGGTGGATTCCTGCTGCGGTCCTGGTGCTGGGGTTCTGCTGTTGTATTGGTATTGGGGCTATAGGGTTAGGGTCTGGGCTAGCGCTGGGGCTAGGGCTAGTGTTAGGGGGTTGGGTTAAGGTTGGGGGTTAGGGTTGTGGTCAGGGTCAGGGCTAGGGGGCTAGGGGTTAGGGTTTGGGATTAGGCTTAGGTGGGGAGGGTGCTGGCATTGGCTCAGCATTTGGAACTGTTGCCTCCAGCTGTGGGGAGGGTGCTGCCATAGGCTCGGCATTTGGGATTATTACCTCCAGCTGTGGGGAGGGTGCTGGCATGGGCTCAGCATTTGGGATTATTACCTCCAGCTGTGGGGAGGGTGCTGACATGGGCTCAGCATTCAGGGTGATTGCCTCCAGCTGTGGGGAGGGCTGCTGCCTGTGGCTGCTTTTAGGGAGAAAGGGCTGTTGTTTGGGGTCCTGGTTAAGGTTAGGTTTAGGCAACAGGGCTTGTGTGTCATACCCCTTGTGTTTGTTGTGTAGTGTGTGATTTTTGAGCCCTTTCTCTTTATTCCCTGGACTCCCCCTGGGCTCTTGGCCTTTATTATGTTCTCCTGCTGCCTCCTCCTTGGGCTCTTGGCCTTTATTATATCCCCCTGGAATGTCCCCCTGCGCTCTCGGCCTTAATTGTGTCCCCCTGCAGTGTCCCTCCTTGGCTGCCACCCTCTGTGTGTTTTTCTAACCTTTTTTGTGTGGGTGTTGTCCTTCCATGGGGGCTGCGGTGTTCTCCTGGTGCTGGGGGGTCTGCCTGCTGCGGCTGGGTGGGCTAAAATGGTGGCCTGAGGGGTGCTGTGGGGTGGTGCATAAATAGCGGGAAGGGGGGGGCTTGCGGGGGGGGCGCCCTGAGGGGAGACGCAACGGCGGGAAGAGGGGCCGTGAGGCGGGAAGGGGTGGAGGGTACCCTGAGGGGAACCGCAATGGCGGGAAGGGGTGCCGTGAGGCGGCGGGGGCTGCCCTGAGGGGACCCGCGGGCGGCAAGGGGTGGAGGGTACCCTGAGGGGAGCCGCAATGGCGGGAAGGGGTGCCGTGAGGCGGCGGGGGCTGCCCTGAGGGGAGCCGCGGGCGGCAAGGGGTGGAGGGTACCCTGAGGGGAGCCGCAATGTCGGGAAGAGGTGCCGTGAGGCGGCGGGGGCTGCCCTGAGGGGAGCCGCGGGCGGCAAGGGGTGGAGGGTACCCTGAGGGGAGCCGCAATGGCGGGAAGAGGTGCCGTGAGGCGGCGGGGGCTGCCCTGAAGGGACCCGCGGGCGGCACGGGGCGGGGGATACCTTGAGGGGACCCACAATGGCGGGAGGGGGGAGCGGCGGGCGGCGGGGAGGTGCGGTGGGGCGGTGTGAGGAGGCGGAGCGGTGCGGGACCGGCGGGGGGACGGCGGCGGCTCACGGGGGGCTGGCGGGTGGCTGCAGGCGGCGGCGGGTGCCGGACCGGTGGGCTCCGGATGGCGGCAGGTGCAGGAGCGGCGCGGGACTGGCGCGGGAGTGGTGCCGGAGGCGGGAAGCGCCGTGAGGGGAGAGGGGCGGGGCGAGGGGCGGGGCTACATTGCGCGCGAGGGAAGGGGCGGAGCGTCGTGACGCGCGCGGCGCGGGCGGAGCCGGGGGCGGAGCGTCGTGACGCGCGCGGCGGGGGCGGAGCGTCGTGACGCTCGCGGCGGGGGCGGTGCCGGGGGCGGAGCGTCGTGACGCGCGCGGCGGGGGCGGAGCGTCGTGACGCGCGCGGCGGGGGCGGTGCCGGGGGCGGAGCGTCGTGACGCGCGCGGCGGGGGCGGAGCGTCGTGACGCGCGCGGCGCGGGCGGAGCCGGGGGCGGAGCGTCGTGACGCGCGCGGCGGGGGCGGAGCGTCGTGACGCGCGCGGCGCGGGCGGGGCCGGGGGCGGAGCGTCGTGACGCTCGCGGCGGGGGCGGAGCGTCGTGACGCGCGCGGCGCGGGCGGAGCCGGGGGCGGAGCGTCGTGACGCGCGCGGCGGGGGCGGAGCGTCGTGACGCGCGCGGCGGGGGCGGTGCCGGGGGCGGAGCGTCGTGACGCGCGCGGCGGGGGCGGGGCCGGGGCGGAGCGGCGTGACGCGCGCGGCGGGGGTGGAGCCGGGGGCGGAGCGTCGTGACGCGCGCGGCGCGGGCGGGGCCGGGGCCGGGGGCGGGGCGGCGTGACGCGCGCGGCGAGGGCGGTGATCGGGGCCGGGACAGCGTGACGCGCGCGGCGGGGGCTGGGCCGGGGACGGGGGGGCGTGACACATGTGTGTGGGGTGGGAGCCTGCGATGAATGGGGGGTAGAGCTTAGGATGAGTGATAGGTGTGGGTGGTGTGTGTGCGCGCCGAAAAATTGGCTAATTAACTAATTATCCAATTATCTAATTCAGTTAGTGCTCCAGATGGGATATATTAGATTTGATAAGGAAATTCAACTCCTTTCCTTGACAGAGAATAGTCAAAAACACCAGTGAGCAATGGCTCCTGTACCTGAAGGGAGCCCACAAGAAAGATGAGGAGAGACTGTAAGAGTGGAGTGACAGTGACCCACAAAGACCGTGCTGTACCCGGGCCCGGCCGTGGTCCTGGCACTTTTCCTGCATTCTGATTTTCTGTTCAGAAGTCACTATGTGGCCAAATCTCTGGGTCTGGCTAAACGGTGTTTAGTGCAGAACTGATGCGATGGTCACTCGCAATCGCCCAGAGCAGGAGCCAACTTGCAACTCTGGTGAAACTCAAGTGACACCAGCTGAGGCACACGCTCCAGATAACACACTGTGGGTGTGCCAGGGTCAGGGGCAAATGGTCAGGGCTTACCTTCTTCTGGTTTGAGGCCCAGTTTGGCAGCAACACAACATTCCAGTGCAGGATCAGTGCCAAAGGGAAGGGCTGCACAGATGCCCTGAGCCCCAGTCTCTGCATCAGCAGCAGTGGGTGGGTGGACCTCACCCATTTCCAGATTCAAATCCATTTGTTTGTCACTCCTGCTAGTTTATAGGCTCTGAAAGCTCATTTCAGCTGTTCAGTGACAGCACTAGCTGGTCCATGGATTTAAGGAAGCAGACAGGCTTTGGGAATGTGTGTTGCCATTTGAGACTTGTCCAACAAAAGGGGCACAGGAGGAGGACAGGTGTTAGGACCGAGTCCGGAGAGCTGGCCGCATAAACGACACGTACACCGATACGATTAAGTATCCTTCTCCCTTTATTGTTCAACTATGCCAACTTATATCTACTTTTGAAAAGATTCATGCCCAGTCCCTCTAGATGGACTCTAATCAGAGGGGGAGCCGGGCAGCTGTATACCTTGCCAAGGACTCTCAGGGCTGCCTGCAGTCAGGGGCCTGTTCAGGAGCTTTTCCTCAGCAACCCTGCAGTGTCCAGTCTTTCCAGGGGTATCATATGCCCTTGTTCCATAAGGAATCCCTCTACAGACAGGGAGCTGTCACCGGCCCCGTGCTCATGGGCTGCAGGGGACACCTGCACTGAGGAAATGGAAATGGGAAAGAGGGAAATGCAACCTGATGGGATGCACCTCTGGCACCACATTTCCTCTTCTTCCTGCTGTCCTGGAAAACCCCAAGTAAATCCGGTCCCTCAGACCTTGCATCCCTGAACACCAGGAGAGCCGGTGTTTTACCCAGATCCCAGTGCCCTGCACGGCTGCGCTGACACGAGCACAGGCCGATTGCTCCGCCCAGCACCATTCCTCATTTTCTTCCCATTGCTCCCCAAGCGTCCCCAAACCACCCCAGCATGTCTGTGCCGGGGCCAGGGCCTGCCCCGAGCCCAACCAGAGGCTGTCACCCAGCCCTGCACCAGCTCCCACCCCCGGGTGAGCTGGGAATGCACTGAGAGCTCGGCTCCCCGGGCTCCCCAGCACCCAAACCGGTCCTCAGACACACAGAAATGCCCAACCTGCCCCTCTGGGCACAGCCAAACACCACAATTCCATCATCCCCAAGCAACTCTGGCACTTGCCTCTTCACCTCCGCCCATTTCCAGTAGCCGGGGCTAGGACCGGGCTGTCAGAAATAGCATTCCCTAGGCAGTTCATCCCAGCACAGAGGAGAAGAGGAGCCTGTCCCTGACCCACACCATGGGCAGGACAAGGGGGGCCCTAGCTGGCTTTGCCTACTCCAGCACCAAAGCTCTTGGTCCCAAAGATGGGGCGAGTTCAGTGGTTTTTCCTGTCCTGAAAGAGAGCAGAAAAGGGAAGTTAATCCCACTGTGGAATCCAAGACTCCTGCATTTCCTATTTCTGCTCTGATTGCTCACCGTGGAGTTTTAGCCATGGAAAAAAAAGGAGAATGACACCATATCAAATAAAAAGTTGATTAATCCATGTAGGGGCTGTGGAGAGGATACAAAGGAGCTTTTCCATGATTTTGGGGCTTGAAGAGGGACTGAATTTCCCTCAAAGCTGGGAAGGGCCTGAGGATAATAAAGAAAAGGAGCAGCTTCATCTCTCCCTGGCAGAGAGCTCGGGGCTCCATTATGGATACAAATCAATCCCAGCAGGATTTCAAAGGGTTTCTTTAGGATGTCAGGTCCCTCTTTATCAGATCCCTGCTGGGATTCAGGGCCTGCCTGGTCACGGGGTGCTTTGATAAGGGCTGGATTTAAATCCCAGATCTGAGAACAGACATGAAAGGTCCCTGGGTTTCTAGGGGGTTGAAAAACTCAAGCTGGATTCGCTGCAGAGCTGAAAAATCAGGATAAGAGAGAGCAAGGAGTGGCCAGCAGGCTCAGGCTCCTGATCACGCCCCTGGGATCCATGGGATCCATAGGATCCACGGCCTCTGGCACGCTGCTCCAGCACCCTGCAGGGTGACTGACAGCAGGGCAGGGGAAGGAGCCACCAGCAGCTCTGCCATGTGCACCATCATTCACCTTGCACATGGCCTAAACAGCTACCAAGCACTGATGGACTGACTGAGCCGAAAATATCGGAGAGATCTCAGTTTGCACTCCAAATTCCCTGCAGCCTGTTCCCTTCCTGATCCATCCCTTCAAGCAGCAAGAGTGGAATTCCTTCCGTCGTTGCTCTTTCCCTCCTGTTTGCCACTCAACAAGAAAAAGCAGCCACGTGAACAGGAGTAAAAGCCCCAAACCCACAAAAAAGCACATTCTCAGCATCACTAATCCCTGCCAAATTGCCAGGAACCTTCCAAAACTACATCCAAGCTTGGAAACAGGGATCCAGTTGTTTGTTTAAGCAGCTATTGATCCAGTCTCTTCCAGCTAATTAAACTATTCACTATTTAAACTCATTAAACTGCTCATCCTGCTCCTGGCAGCCAGAGGCAAAGAAGAAATCGTGTCTAGATTAAATGGTGATGGTGAATGTGCCCATCCCAGTCCTTGGAGAGGTTGGAATTGCATCCCTGTTCCTCTGCTCTCTTTTCCTTCCTTTTTCCTGCAGTGATTCCCACCCGGATTCCTCAGCTCCAGCTCTCTGAGCAGCCTCAGGGGGAGCATTTCATCCCCTTGGAGCCAACTCCATTTGTTGCATCCTTCATGCCTCAACCACCCCTAAAAGCAGGCAAGTGCTGATGGGCAGTGCAGCTGCTTCCACTTGGGAATGTTTCCAGTGGAACAGGGAGGGAATTCTGAGAAGCTTCCACCCACTGCACGTTATTGCTGGATAAAAGGTGAGGCAGCAAAGGATCAACAAAGGGAGATTTCAGCAAGACAAAGTCCAGACAGAGAGGCTGCAAGTGTGGCTGGGGCTGCTAAACTGGGAAAACTGCAAGGTCAGGCTGTGGGAACATGGATTATACTGAGGTCTGGAACTGGTGTTGGGAAGAGAGGGAGAAGGAGAAGGAGAAGGAGAAGGAGAAGGAGAAGGAGAAGGAGAAGGAGAAGGAGAAGGAGAAGGAGAAGGAGAAGGAGAAGGAGAAGGAGGAGAAGGAGAAAGAAGGAGAAGGAGAAGGAGAAGGAGAAGGAGAAGGAGAAGGAGAAGGAGAAGGAGAAGGAGAAGGAGAAGGGCCCGAAGTAACTGCACAGTGAATTTCCTTACCATGAGCCAGGCTCATTCCCTGAGCTGACCAATATCTCTGAGCTCCCCTTCATGGCACAGCCCTGCCAGTAAAGAACAGAAGTTCCTGCTGCTCCCACTGGAATTCTGTAGCGTGCCTGGCATTCCATACGTTATGCTGCCTGAGAATTCCTGCAGCCGTCCTTGGGAAGAGCAGTTCACTGCCACAGGAGGAACAAGAGGAAAGCAGTTGCCACTCTTGGGTTCTGTGCTCTGTAAAAAGTAAAAGCAGATAAAGATCAAAGCTCCATAAAGCTGGAACCATCTCCAACCTCGGGACAGCACTTCTGTGGGAAAAGCATAGATGGGCAATTAGGAAGGAGATCATCATGCAAATGGACAAGTGGGGGGAATTAAATTCTGCTGCTTTCTGATTGAGGCCTGCTTCAATTTGCATCCTTTATAATATCAGTTTAATGGGACTTTTTGTGCTTTAAAGAGGTTTTTATTAGCTGGGGGTTGTCTCTGCCTGGACTGAGGCACAGCACAATGAGTCTCCTGCCTCCTGAAGCCGTGTCGTTATCCCAGCATCTGAAATTAAAAACCAGCACTCTGGGAAACCTCTCTACTCTGAGGAGAAGTGTGAGGAGCGTTTGGGTCTGTGGAGAGCCTGGAACAGCTCTGAGAGACACCAAACATCCTGTGGATCCCAATAAACAGCAAAACATTCCAGCAGCTCCTACCAACACTGCCCTTGTAGGGAACTCTGTCACCCCAGTGGGTATTTGTGGGAGTAAGGAAGAAATCCCACTAATGACCTCAGTGTGATCACCTCTGGTTCGTCTGGGGATAAATCTCCTTTATCCTTCTGGGAGAATAAAGGAATCCAATGCTGCCTTAATCCCCAGCTCCTCAGAGTCTGCATTTCCAGAATCCATCTCCTGGCCCAGCATGGGAAGGGTTGTCCAGCGCTGGAACAGCTGCCCAGGGCAGTGGTGGAGTCACCAACCCTGGAAGTGCTCATAAAATACATGGATATGGCACTTGAGTGTTCATAAAATACCTGGGTAAATACATGGGTAAATATAGGGATAAATACATGGGTAAATACATGGATAAACATATGGATAAATGTATATGGATAAACATATATGGATAATCCATGGATAAATATAGTGATAAATATGTATGGATAAATATGTATGGATAAATACAGACCTTGCATCCCAGAACACCAGGAGAGCCGGTGCTTTACCCAGATCCCAGTGCCCTGCACGGCTGCGCTGACACTAGCGCAGGCCGATCGCTCTGCCCAGCACCATCCCTCATTTTCCACCCACGGCTCCCCAAGCGGTCCCAAACCACCCCAGCGTGTCTGTGCCGGGGCCAGGGCCTGCCCCGAGCCCAACCAGAGGCTGTCACCCAGCCCTGCACCAGCTCCCACCCCTGGGAGAGCTGGGAATGCACTGAGAGCTCGGCTCCCCGGGCTCCCCAGCACCCAAACCGGTCCTCAGACACACAAAAATGCCCAACCTGCCCCTCTGGGCGCAGCCAAACACCACAATTCCATCATCCCCAAGCAACTCTGGCACTTGCCTCTTCACCTCCGCCCATTTCCAGTAGCCGGGGCTAGGACCGGGCTGTCAGAAACAGCATTCCCTAGGCAGTTCATCCCAGCACAGAGGAGAAGAGGAGCCTGTCCCTGACCCACACCATGGGCAGGACAAGGGGGGCCCTAGCTGGCTTTGCCTACTCCAACACCAAAGCTCTTGGTCCCAAAGATGGGGCGAGTTCAGTGGTTTTTCCTGTCCTGAAAGAGAGCAGAAAAGGGAAGTTAATCCCACTGTGGAATCCAAGACTCCTGCATTTCCTATTTCTGCTCTGATTGCTCACCGTGGAGTTTTAGCTATGGAAAAAAAAAGGAGAATGACACCATATCAAATAAAAAGTGCCCTTTTCCAGCATTTTTATTCCAGGCATTAAAAGGATGCTCATTTCTCTTCTAGCATTGTTTCCCTCATTTTAGGAGAACCGTTTTCATCCCAGGCCCCACTCGTCAGTTGTTCGATCCTCTGGCACTGGATTTGGACAAAAGAAGGGACGCACCTGGACTGCAGGAAATCACTGAGAGAAACCCTTCCAAAACGCGACAGAGAAAAACAACAGGAGATGCAGGAAGACACATCCCTCATTTGCACGTCTGGAACGCTTTTCTAAAGACTTCTCTGCATCTGGATGCTCTTTGCTCTTGGCTTTCTTCACAGGAATGCATTTGCTGCTAAACACGTCTCAGACCCTTACCTGATCGGGATAAGGTGGGATGGAGATGAAGACTCCCACAGGGAATAGCCAGGGAGATGCAGGGCCTGGGAACATCAAGGACGGAGAAGAGAAGGAACAGGGATTGTTTTTCTTGTTTAGAGCCAGCAGTGCTGTGAGCTTGGAGAACACACGGCACCGCAGGGATCCAGGGCAGGAGCGGGATAACTGCGGGATAAGGGGAATCTGCTCCCACTCCAGGGCTGTGCCAGTGAAGGAGGGGAATTTTTTAGTGCCTTCATTACACACAAAAACCAAACCCAGCACCACCGAGCTGGACTTTCGTGAGCTGCAAAACAAAGCGGCCCCTGGCCTTTGGGGGAACACAACCTCACCGAGTCACGGAGCCAGGGGATGACACTTGGGAATGATCCTTGCTGCTGCCTGCAGGCAAATCGGATGAGGGAGCCACAGGAGCTGCGGGGTTTCCTGCTCTTCCTGCAACGCCATCGGTCCAGACCAGGAGACCTTTCCTGGAACAGATCTTCCCTGTAAAGGGAGCTACACCAAAGCTCAAGCCCTCATTTAGAGACCCTTGGAAAAGAAAAGGTGAGAGGGGATTACCTGGAGCCCCAGGGGACCGAGGCAAAGGCGATGAAGAAGCAGACAGCAAAGTGCTTCCACTGCTTCTCACTCCAGCAAAGGGAACATCCCTGGAATTTCATGTCCGGCGTCGCTCCCAAACCCCACAGGTGAACCCACACGTACTCCAGGACTGATCTCCTTCAAACTTCCAGCAGCACAGACTCACCGGGAGGAACTGCGATCCAAGGACACACATCAGCAACCGTCTTCCTGCTTGCCCCTCTCTCCACATTTTCCCTTTCCAGCGGGATGCAGGTGCCACCCCCCAGAGGCAGGAAAACTGCCTTGCAATCCGCTACAAAACCTGCCTGGAAAGCCCAGGATGCCCGGAGCCAGCAGCCGTTTCTCCTGGAGCTCCTGCTGACAGGCATTTGAAGCCTGCTGTGCCTCACAGCTGCTTTTCTGCCAAGGGCATTCCCATCTTTTCTTTTTTAGCCCAAAGAAAGGTTTGCAAAGCTGAGTTTTGTGAGAAGCGCTTCATATTTGGATCATTCTTAACTTGGAGTTTCCCTTGGCACCAAAATCAGGGGCTCACCTTTTGCTTGGAGCTTGGCTGAAGTCCTCAGCAGTGCCAGGGAATGTGGCCATTGGAGGCTTTGGGCAGATTTGGCTCATCTGCCTTTTTAGGCCTTGTTTCTTTCTCTCAGCCTTCCCACTGGATTGTGGCCTCCGAGGAATACGTAAAATCCCATTCCATTCCTATTCTTTCGGACAATTTTTTGTACCGTCCCTGTACAAAACGAGGCCCCCTGTTCGGATGCTTTTCCCCACCGTTCCCCGGCACTTTTATCTGCCGGTGCATTCCCTGCGTTGCTTGGGCTCTTCCCAGGTCTCTGAGCTCCTTCACAAGGCAGCAGATCGATTTGGCCCAGGAACTAAACCCTCCCGAGGAATTGTCTGATGCCATCTCCGCATTTGACACCTGATCCTTGTGCTCAAAGGATCCCTCTTTCTTCCCTTCAGCCAATTCCAAGGCTCGCTGCCCCCAGCTGCGATCAGGCCCCAGCCTGATCCCTGCAGTCTTCCCTGCCGGGATCCTGCTCAGGAATCCCTGGGCTACAAATGTAAGAATTCATTCTTCCCACCCCTGCCCAGTTCCAAAGGATTTGGTGTCTGCCTTACCCGGCTGGAGCCTGCTTCCAACTCTGTTCTTGCTGCTTCTGCTGCTTTCCAGTTCCCAGGAATTCCACCGACGGAGCGACAGCGTTTTCCAGCTCCGCCAGGATTCCCTCTGCTGCGTTTGGGTGCTGGAAGGATATCAAAACCAGGCTCTCTGGGACTTTACTATCAGGAAATTACATCCCCGGATTTGTTCATTTCCAAATATTATCTCTTCCCAACAAAGCACTGGGCATCCAAGGAATACAGAAAGTGATGGGCTGACCACTGCTTACTCCTCTGGAATGCCAGAGCTTGGAAAAAAAGGGCACTTGAGGCTTCTCCTGGTGCTGCCCGTGAGGTGTATTTTACTTGAGAGCCCCTTCCCGTGTCTTTCCCTGTATCCACCAAAAAATCCACCCCTTCATTCCCCAGCTGCTTGCTTCCTCCCTCTTTTCCTGTATCCAACAGAATTTTAACAGGTCAATAGTCCCCTCTGCAAGAGCACCTTTCATTCCAAACCTAAGAACAAAGGAATCATTTCCCTTCCACCGTCCTTATTAGGATTCCACTGAGAGCAGTGGATGGAAAATGATCCTCTCCTGGTCCCTGCTGGATTCCCGGAGCTGGGATCCTTTCCCTCTTTCCCCCCACCACGGTGCCCTCCTCCCCCTCCCGCCCCACCCCACACCCTTTTCAGGCTTTGTTCCACAGCTTTTGCCTCCAGGCCTCAGATCCTTTCGTTCTCCACGAGCTCCCAGCAGCTCCACAGCCTTCCCTCTCCCATCCTGACCATTTCTCCGGGAATGGAGCTCCGCATTTCAATTGCCTTCTCTTTTCTCTGACAATTCCCACCAATCCAGAAGACCTAAAGCTGACACAAGGAACACTCGGTGCCCACAAATCCAAACCCAGACCCAGCCATCCCCAAACCAGCAATTCCCGGACAATTTGCGTTCATTCCAACCTAACACTGAGGACTCACCCAACCCTTCAAAATTCCCAAGAAATATTCTGTTGCCTTCACAGCTCCCAGGGGATTCTGCTTCGTGCTCACACGAAGGATTTGGGACTTCCCTGAAAAAACCCGTGCAGGGCACGCTGGAATCCCCGATCCCGTGGATCCGGGGAGCGTTAAAAGTTCGGTCCAGCCTGGGCCCCCGGAAATTTTTGCCAAGTATCCCCCAAGTCCTCGGGATAACAGAACTCTCTGGTACTGCATTTTTGGCGTTGTAAAGCCTGGAATTCCTTTATTCCTAGTGCTGGGCTCTGCATATGGCCGAGAAAATCCCGGCCTCCACACAGACCCAGATTCCAAACTTTTGGATACATTTCAGCAAGCCGAGAAATTCACCTTCCCTACTTCTTCTTAAGGGCATCCTTCTCTTCCCTTACCCGGCGTGCTCTCTCCCACTGGGGGTGGGTTTTCCCCTTCCCATGCTAATTAGTCCCTACTTCTAGGAGGTTTAGGTACCTTTCTTCCCTGGGACAGATTTCTTAACACAGCTACCGAGGCTTTGGGAGTCTCCTTTATCTTCTACTTTCTGGATCCATAAATGCCACAATCCAGACGCCCAACTTCAACAAGACGTCCTTTCTACCTAAAAACACACACTCTCAACTCTTAGATCTTTTAAGTTTTACCCCCGCAAAATTCCCCTATTTTTCCACCACTGAATTCCTCAGTCCTGCTTCCAAGGATTTCTTGAATACCACGGGCCTTTTCTCAAGATTTACCCCCACGACCTTCCCTACGTGCCCACTGCTCATCACCTCATTTTTCCCTCAATGTGGTCGTTCTCCACCCCAGAGAGTTTGTCAAGTGTTGCCTCCAAAATGTTCCCCATCTCTCCACTACTCAGTTCCCCATTTTGCCTCCAAAATATTCAATCTGTCCCCTCCACATTGCATCCACTTTTACCCCCAGCGTTTTACTTCCTCTACAATATTGATTCAACCTTTTCCACCCCAAAAATGTGCATTCTCTCCCTTAAACAGCACCTCAGCTTTTCCCTCAAAAATGCCCCAGAGGGAAACTCAGATTCAGCCCCCAAACTCCCATTTGCCTACACAAACAGTTCTTGTGGCCCCTCTCAATTCCCCCAGGCTTTCAGCTCAAGGAAGAACTGGAAGCCTATTCCCTCATCTCCACCCTTGTTTTGCTTTCCTGGAAAACCTTGCGATCCCACACTTTCTCCAAGAGATCTGCTGGGACTACTGGAAGGTTTGCTCTCTCAGAGCGCCAGGGGGCTTTACAGCACTTGTTCCTCTGCATCTTTACCCTTTTATCAGCTTTCCCCTGGAACGGTGTTGTGGGAGAAGCTTGGAACTACCAGAAATGGATCACGTTCACATTTTTTCCCCACCAGTTTTTATCTGGCTTCAGATTCCTGGAATTACCCTCAAATGTGCCCTAGAACACTGCTGTGAAAGGATCAATGAGAAGAACAGCCGGAAAGCAGAAAACCACCTCCAGCAGCAGCCACAATGATCCCATTTCTCTTCTTACCTGGTCCTGCCAGAGCTCCCAACAGCCATTCCCATTCCAAAACAAGAGCTATGGAAGACATTCCTGCTGTCCGTGAGGGTGAGGTGGCAGTTCTGGATGTTCTTCGCTGTGCAATCAGACAACAAACAGAGTGTAAATGATCCTGGTGGTCCCTTCCAAGCCAAACCAGCCCGTGATTCCATGCGTGGATCAGCACCTGTCCCAGCTCCATTCCAGAAACCTCCTCCCACTAACCCAGAACTTTCCTTTTTCTGCTCAACATCAGGGGTTTGCTGCCGAGTGCCCCGGGCAGGGGACGCCTCAGCCTTCCCTGGGACCGCAGCATTCCCTGGGCTGCCTCAGCATCCCCTGCGCTGCTGTTCCACGCCCATCCCGTGGTCCAGCGCCTGCGCGGGCTGCAGTGCCGGGCTCTCCCCACGAGGCGGCAGCACCGGGAGCGAGCAGCCCCGGCCGGTCCCGCTGTCTCGGGGCAGCTGCGCCTTTAACCCGCCCTGAGCCGGCGGGGCCGTGAACACAGCGGGCACAAACCCCACCGCTCCCCTTTATTTCACCCTCAGAGGCACAGGATCGCAGCATTTCCTGGGCTGCAAGGGACCCACAGGGAGCATCGAGTCCAAATCCTGGCCCTGCACCCCAAGAATCCCACCCTGTGCCCGAGAGCCTTGTTCAGACCCAAACTCTTCCCCCAAGATCCTGAAAACACAGCGGGGCTGTGGGAGAAGGATGACCACGGAGGATTTTTTTATACAGATCTCCTTGCACGATCGTTAAATAATATTATTAGACAGTCCAGGAACGCATCCCTGGGCCGGGACAGCCACCCCTGTGCCGGAACACTCATCCCTGGGCCGGAATACCGATCCCCCGCGGCCCCCACCGTCCGCTCGGGGCTGTCCCCGTTCCCCGCTCACCTCCGAGCCCGGAGCACCCGCCCCGGTGCCCCCGGCCCGGCAGCGCTGCTCCCCGGGCTCCCCGCCATCGCCGCTCCTGGCGAAGAAGGGCGGAAGTCACCGGTACCGCACCGATGTGGCTATTCGACCTTCTCAAGATGGCGGCCGGAAGGACCCCCCCCCCCCCCCGCTCCGTCTATTCGACTGCCTGAATGCTCCCGCCTGCCCCAGGCGCCGCTGACCCCACAGTCGGTGTCCGCGTAGCGGGAAACGCCTCAGAAAATTGCGTGCAAGCGCTGGGCTGGCGTCGGCGTCGGCGTCGCGTTCAGGCAGCCGAATAGACGCAGCTTGGGGGGGGGGGGGGGCCTTCCCTGCCGCCATATTGAGAAGGTCAGAAAACAGTGCACACGACCGCCATCTTTAGTGTGGCAGTGACGACACTTCCGCCCTTCGCCGCCATCTTGGGTGCTGGCAGAAGCCACTTCCGGTCGAGCCGCCATCTTTAGTGTGGTACACTTAGGGCCCCCGCCACCCCTCACAAGGGCTTCTGTCTATTCGGCTGCCTGAATCCGGCCCGGACTCCGACGCCGGCCCCGCGCTTTCCGCGCGATTTTCCGCCGTGCTTCCCGGTGCGAGGACACGGCTGGCGGGGTCAGCCGCGCCGGAGGCGGCCGACGGCTCCGCGACCGGCGGCAGGCATCGGCAGGGACACCTCTCGCAGGGGGCCTAGTGCGTCCGCCATCTTGAGTGTGGCGGAAGTGTAAACCACCCTCTGCAAGGTCCTGGCAGATAATAAAATAATAAAATAAAATAAATACTGTCATATTCTAATAAAAACGTCACTTAACGCCGTCCCGAGAGCGCGGAACTGCGCCTTCCTTTCCGAGCCGCCTCCTTGAGAGCGACACGCGGGCGGCTCTATTCCGACCGTGCCCGCCCGGTGCCTCCCGCCCGGGTCGCGCTGCGACCGCGCCTCTGCTGCCCGGCAAAACCGGCCCCGCCGGGCCGCCCCCCGCGCTGTCATTCCCCGCGGTCACCGCCCCGCACGGCGCCCGTTCCTTTCCATAGCTGTGGCCCCGCTCGTGCACGGCCGTGTCCCTTGGCGCTGCGAACCGCCCTTCGCCCCTCCCCTCCGCTGACAGACCCGGCCCCGCTCGCTCCCGCTCCTTGCCACGCTCGGCAGCCACCGAGGCCGCCGCCCTCTCGGCTCAGCCGGCACCGGGCGGCAGCAGCGCCGGGGCGCCGTGTCGGGGGCGGCAGTGCCGCGCTCTCGCCACCAGGCGGCAGCAGCGCCGCCCAGCTCAGCCCGGGGGCAGGCACAGAGCACAGGGAAAAGCCGGCTCCGGGCGCTCTGCAGCTCCTGCAGCCCGAGCGTCTCGGCTCCTGCGGCCAGGCGCTTGCTGCTTTCCTTCCTACAGAAAAACGCCGCCTCCTTATTCTCAAAACTTGCTGATCTCTATTCCCAGCTTCTTATATTGCTGTATGCGACAGAGTAGACAGAGAGGGCTGGCTTATTTCAAAATGAATTTACATCTAAATCAGTAGCATTTGCCTATAGACGTAAAAGTGAAGAACTTAACACGTTTTGGTATTCTGCACACATCCCTCGCTGGGAGGAATGATAAAAAGTTAAAAACAAATGAAATTTTAAAAGTAGAAAGTTAGAAACAAAGTTACAACAGCAGAAATTTAGAAACAATCCAAGAGGTAAAATACAAGAAACAAACAAATTTCTAAAGGGAGAAAGGTTGAAAGTTAAAAACAAAGAAACAAAAAAAAAGTAGAAACAAACAAAATTAGAAAGGTAGAAATTTAGAAACAAAGTCACAAAGGCAGAAGGTGTTGAGCCTTTGACAGGGTACCCCTCCTTCTCGGACCAGGGTGAAAGAGCAGAGGAGGCTGCTGTTCTGCTGAGTTCTTTATTTCACAGTCTCACAGCTGTCTTGAAGGCAGAGTTCGAATGGGGTTACATGATAAAGCCAAGCAGCAGCAACAGGCAAAACCAGCTTCTTCTATATGCTCCATACACTCTATTTTTTTCTTACAGAAGTGTGGATTCTATTTGTTAATTGACCAATAAGATTAACACACGATTCTAGTTTTCTTTTTCTTAACCCATCCTGCTCTAACACTCGTAAGCCTCACACAAGTGTTACATCTGTATTACACAGATTTGCACATACAGTTTCTATCAGCTCTTATGGTTTATGTGAACACTCCATCTAAAACATGTGAACAGTGTAATTCTATCTAGATTTTGTCTAAAGTAAAGAATTCTGTGAAAAGGTAACACTGCTGCAGCAAGAGCTGTGTTTAAGATCTCTGCTACAGCTTTTTCAGGTTTAAGGCACTTAGCATCTATTTCTACTAAAAGTTAAAAATCTGTATTTCTATTTCACTTCGGTGTGGCTCCATGGATGTCAGCTTGTCCAAAGGTTTTAATTCAAACTAGTGCTTTGGCTTCTCTCTGGGCCTGAGGCCAGAGGAGCCTTCACTCTAACAAGAAGGTTAGAAATAAAGTTAGAAAGGTAAAAGTCAGAAAGTAAAACACAAATTTAGAAAGGCACAAAGTTAGAAATGTAGAGTGTTCAAAACAAAGTTAGAAAGGTAAAAATGGGGAGAAAAACAAAGGTATAAAGTTTCAAAGTTCCAAACAAACAAAGGCAGAAAGGGACAAATCTAGAAAGTTAGAAACAAACAAAGAGAGAAAGTCAGAGATGTAGAAAGTTAGAAACTAACAAAAGTAAAAATGAACAAAGGTAAAAAGAGAGAAAACTTAGGTGGTACAAAGTCATAAAAGTAGAAACAAAAAAGGTAGAAAGGCAGAAGGTCAGAAGGGTAGAAATGAACAAATGCACAAAGGTAGAAATGCAGAAAGCTGGAAATGAAGAAAGATGGAAAGATAGAAAGTTTGAATGGTAAAAACAAACGTATCAAGTTAGAAATTGAGAAAGGTAGAAAGCAACAAAGGTAGAAAAATAGAAAGGTAGAAATGAACAAAGGTAGGAAGTTGGGGAGGCAGAAAGTGCAGAGGCTGGCAGCAGCCATTCCAGCCTTAACGAGAGCCCTGTGTGGAAGAGCAACTTGTTCCATTGATCTTCACTTTGCTAAGGGCCTTCTGCTCTCCTGGGAAAGATGCAGAGCAGGCAAATGGCTACAGGTAGAAGCACCAGGTGTGACTGTTCTTCCTTCACCTCCCAGAAAGCTGGGGGGTTTCATGTTTGAGTCAGTGGCCCAGAAGGGGCAGAGAGTCTGCCCTGACCAGTCTGTGGGCATGGATCTGTTTTGTCTTTCCCTGTGCCCATTCCCAAAACTCTTAAAACTTTCCCAAAATAGAAACACAAAGCCTGGGGCAGATCGTGCCTGAAGAAAGAGTGGTCTCTTGTTTTATTCCAAGCTGCTACAGAAACAAACAAAGGTAGAAAGGTAAAAATGAACAAAGGAGGGAAGGTGAGAAAGGTAGTTCGAAAATCAAAGTCAGAGAGAGAGAGAGAAAGAAAGTCAAAGTCAGAGAGAAAGAAAGAAAGTCCGAGAGAAAGAAAGAAAGTCAGAAAGAGAGAAATAAAGTCAGAGAGAAAGAAAGAGTCAGAAAGAAAGAGAAAGAAAAATAGAGAGAAAAAGGAATAGAGAAACAGAAGAATAGGGTTTGAGAGAAAAAGAAATCGAGTGTAAAAGAGAATTAGTGTTGAAGAGAAAAAGAGAAACTGAGAAATAGAGTGACAGAGACATCCAGAAACAGTTAAACAGCAAGAAAAAGATAAAGAGTTAGAAAAAGTCAAGTGAGGAATAGACTGAAAAGTAAAGCAAAGCAGAGTAGCAAAGCAAGAAATACGGCAAAAAAATTACTAAACCACACCAAAGGAAGAAAGCAACCAAAATGGAGGAGGGGGGTATCTTTATTAGGGTTTATTCAACTTGATTGAACGAGGGTTTTTTATTTACACTTCGGCAAAGCAAGTGGAAACAACAATGTACACAAGCACAAATACAATCCATATGCACACTGGTCAAAGTCCAATTGACATACAGAGCAATATGTGCAAGTGCAGCAGCAAACACCAACACAGAGCAACACAAGCCAACCCCCTATCAGTACAATGTAACAATTGTTCTATTTCTGGAAAATTCATTGCATTTTATTGTTCCAGGAAACCCAAAACAACAGCAGCACAGGGAGAACAAAACATTCATCCACCACACACCTCCTTCAGCTGACACACAAACCCACCCTCGCTCTCGTCTCGAGAGCACCCCATGGGAACGCGGTTCCCGGGAGCCCCAAAATCATCCCGCCTGACAAATCTCCGGCACGGTCGGCACCCAAACCCTGGCGATGAATGGCACCTCACAGACCGGCCGGATCCCAGATAAAAAAACCCAGCTGGGAGGGAAAACATCCCCAGCCAGCGCAGCAGGTTGTTTTTACTCTGAGTTTAAAAAGTAGCTGAAAAGCCTGAAAGGCAAAACTCACAACAGAGAAGCACAAAACAAGACAAATTATCTTCCACCGCCCTCAGTAGCCTCAATTCAGGCAAGTCAACAGAAACTCAAGAGCGCCACAGGGCAAAGGTCCAGGTGTACCTTGAGATACACTCAAACATCCTGGAGTCCTGGATGTGGGAGCTTTGCCTCGGGGGTGCTCGGTGCGGGTTCGGACGGTCGGGACGGTGACGAGAGATCTCTGCAGTCAGATCTTGGAACACGCGGTTTATTGCAAAGGGCGTGGGTACAGGGGCACTGCTTAGAGCTGCAGCTGGCAGCTCTGAGCAGGCCCAAGAGAGCAAGAGAGTAAGCGGGTAAGTAAAGAGAGGGAGAGAGAGGAATGAAGGTGAAGAAGTAGTGAGAGAGAATGTGTGTAGAGTATAGTAAGAGTGTCTGAAGTCCTGGTTACAATACAATAAATCATCTTCTGTACTGAATATTCTAATTGTCACTAACCAATCTAATACAAGATACAAATCCTATAGCATTTACATACAGCCTATAAGAGTTCTTATATTACCATAGAGTGTTACATCTTAACTTCTAAAAACTACTCTTTGGACCCCTTCTGCTGAGCTAGTAGAGTCTGCTCTGACCCTTGGACCTGCCTGCAAGCAGAGGGTATTGTTCAATCAAGAGGGGATTACCTTCAGTCAGCCATACCATTGTTTTCCAGTTGTTCAGTAACTAAGACTTGGTATTTCAAAAGGTGGCTTTCATTTCGATGTCGCTCATAGTTTTCATATTCCCAAAATCTTTTGTCAGGCAATCATATTTATAAGGCTTTCCTGTTTCATCTTCCCCAACACCTGGATTTTCCTAGTGCCTCGGTACCCAACGTCAGGGGGGAAAATATCCCAGTTGAGGCTTCCCCAGCCCATCTCCAGATGTCACCCCCAGCCCTCCCAGTTCCCAGGCACCCAGCCAGCAGCTCCTTGGTCCTGGGAGGCGTGTGGCACTTCCAAAAGTACACCATGCCTTGGAGCAAGCTGAGCAAACAATTCCAGACCTAAAACCTTCAATCCCTGCACGTCAAGGCAGACTCACAAATGCCCAAGAATTCACACCTGCCATGGAAAAGTTAAAAGATCAACGTCTGCCTGAACTGCATTTGCAGAGTCCAATTGCACCCATTTTGCTCTGCCTCATGCTCGCAAATTGCCCGGAACGTGCTGTGTACAACAGCCATGGAAAACTCCTGACACTGGTATCCCGATGCCTCTTGCAGACACCCAGCTCAGGGAAACCTTTGCAGCAAAGCAAATCCTAAAGGAGCTGTTTTCCCCGAGGAAGCCCAGCAGCAGCAGCGCTGCCCCAGAGCACAAAGCAGCAGCTCTGCTGGGGAAGAGCATCCTTCAGTTCCTCTGCTGCTCACTTGACCAGAGAGCTGTTCCTAGGCCACATTCACTGCCCCACCCTGGATGAAATACCTGCACCCCCCCTTCCAAGTGCTCACTGCTCCCTGCTGTTCACGTGACCTTTTCTACATCAAACTACCAGGAACAGTGCCCAGACAAATGGAGACCTTCCAAAAAAAAAAAAAAGATAAAAAACCTGGGTTTGCATAAAGCACTGAATCTAAAAACTTTTATGTTTCCAGTATTCCAACCATGTCCAGATGGTGAGCAGGTGCTAAAAATAACAACAGAAAAGCACAAGAAGAGACAAATCTTCCTTCTCGACCTTCAATATCCTCAATTCAGGAAAATCACCAAACTCAACAGCTCTATATAGAAGGGGAAAAAACCCCACGTGTACTTTGAGCTGGTGAGAAGAACAGGAACCTGCAGCAATTAAGGCTGCACAGTCCACAGCAGCGAGAGCTCAGCACACATCCAGAGAGGCAATTCCAGCACCTAAATTAAAAAAGAAGAAAAAGTTGATTACTTTTTTTTAAAGTTACTCTAAGTTCGTAAAACCAAACCAACCTTCGCTCTTGATTTTGGCTCACTGATGCACACACACACACAAGAAGCCAACGGTCACACAGGGCCCCCTTGCAGAATTCCTGATCCAAACCCTCGCCTTTTCTGCCCAGCACTGAGGGAAATCTGACAGAGGATTCATAAAGAGCCCTCACTGAG
The DNA here is from genome assembly GCF_965178545.1 of Coloeus monedula. Classification (NCBI taxonomy): domain Eukaryota; kingdom Metazoa; phylum Chordata; class Aves; order Passeriformes; family Corvidae; genus Coloeus; species Coloeus monedula. The sequence goes on along the minus strand of NW_028120648.1, from coordinate 156,471 downwards.
AGCAGTCATCGCCCCAGGCCTTCAGGCTTGGCAAGATCCTGAAGTGAACGGACCCAAATTCAATTCCTAAATCTGAATCTCTGACAAGTCCTGTTAGAAAGACAGCGGACAGTCCATCAGAACACAGAATTAAAAGGCTGCACAAGGAATAACAGAAGCTTTTCCAGGAATAGCACAAGTTCCTTCTCTCCCTCACCGGTCCGGGACCGTGAGACCGAACCTTGGGCCCCAGGAGACAGGAGAGCTGTTATCAACACCCGAACCTCCCAAGCGTTGTTATTGCTCAGAGAGCTGCGCCGGCACTGAGCTACTCCCATGCGCCTGCAGGGCTCTGGGGAGGGGCAAGACGACCTCCCACTCCTGCCTGGAGAAATTTCAACACCCTAAAAAGTCATTTCCCTTCTCTCTCTCTGAGCCACGGCCAAAGCAGCTGTGTAGAACGACCCGGGGGATTTATGGGAGGGCTGATTCTCTCAGGAAAGACCCCAGACCCTGAGGAAACAAAACCACCCCAAATTTCCAGCTGAAAACACGCTGCCTCCTGAACGGGAGCGCACAAAACTCTCTAGAGCCAGACAGGAGGTGACAGACCGGAAAAAGCCAAAAGATGTGCTCTGCTTCCATGCACTCTCTGACTGGTAATTCCACAGGAAATTCCCCACGGATCGTAAGCAGTTGCCTACAACTTGTCCTCTGCAATCATGACTGCCTTGGCTTTCTGTGGAAGCGTTTCAAACATCCAGGGAGGGAGGGTTCAGGGCCTCGGCTGGCTCGTTTATGGCTCTTCCTGACAGGCCCAGGCCAAACCCAAGCACCCCCCTCACTGCTCCAGCCCCAGTTTCAGGGAAATATTGATACGGCTTAGAAATACTCTCCTTCCCTGCAACTCAGTCCCTCCCTGCACATCCCCGGAGAGGATTTACTCCGTCCTTTGTTCCCGACAGCACCTCTCCAGCGCAAGTCCCGCTTCACACAGACACTGACTAAGCAGACCTAAGGCAATGGTTCCAGCAGCAGCTGCAATCCCGAGCTCCCTGTCTCCTGCACAGCTCATCCAAGCACTCCCAGCAATCTCACCTCGGCCCAGACACCCTCTGTCCTCAGAGGGAAACGCAACCCGATGGCACGCAGCTCTGGCACCACATTCCCTCTTCCCTTCTCCCTTTTTCCAGCACACCAGGCTGCTGGCAATGGCATTCCCATGGCAGTTCATCCCAGCACAGAGAAGAGGAGCCTGTGACTTACCCACACCATGGGCAGGACAAGGGGGGCCCTAGCTGGCAGGGACGGGTTCTTCTAGCACAGAGGTTTCTGAGCCCAGAAAGGAGCCTTGCTTTGGCTTCCCTGACTTATTCAGCAGCCCTCTGGAAACACGTGGCAGGGAGGGAAGCTGCTTTTCCTGACACCATTCAGCTGCCAAAACCAGTAACCCCTCCACAGTGCTCCTGCAGCCTTGCCTGGCCCTGGGGCCATAGAGCAGGAGCCTTGTGGGCATGAACCTGCCCCTGATTCATCCCCTGAGCAAAACCCGCTAGTGAAAGGTGGTGAGAGCAACCAGGGCAGGGGTGGTAAGCAAATCTGGGACCACTTAGGAGAGGCCTGTGCCACCAGAAATGTAGAATGGTGTCTTTCAGTTAAAGGGGACATACAGTGTTCATCTAACCCAGTTGCCTCACCAAACACGCTATCTGACATACAAAATAATAAGCAGAAACCTTATTTCTGATATTTCCTCACTTCTAAGTCGCAGAACTTGCAACTAAACCTACTCCATCTGAAAATTTGCGAATGTCATTTATTAGATTATTTGTAATCTTCCTCGCTGCTGAAGGGTTAACATGGTGTCCTTATATCCTGATGCTTATCAATCATTAAGGACACAGCAGAATTCTTCACTAAAATCTACTGTAGTCTTTTCCAGAACTGATTTCTAATCCTTTCCAAGACAGCTGCACAATTTAATATTAAAAAAAAAAGTGCTGAACCATATTTCACAACTTGCCAGCTGCCTGCCAGGGCAGACGGGTGCATGGCTCTGGCAGGGAGGGCACAGCCTCAGCACCAGCCTGCTTGGAGAACCTAGCTCTGCTCAGTGCCTCAAGCAGCAGTGCCTCAGGAAGGACCCTTTCCCAGCCCATCCAAAAGGACATAGGCACTTACTGGTCTGGCCACAGGGAGGGGGTGAGTGCTGCAACGGGGAGGCTCCTGCACAAGTTTGGAGTGGGCAAAGAAGGCACAACTGAGAAGGAATGGCCACCTCAGCCCCTCTCCTTCATTACAGCTCTGCACCTTCCCCTACCTGTAGGTCATAGGGGGAGGTGACAATGGGCACGGAGGGAATTAGTTGGCTGAGCAAGCTGGCGGGCAGAAGGTCCAAGAAGCTGACTCGTAAAAAAAAAAAAAACCCAAAACCTAGAACGGTTCATCGTGATTAACCACATATCAGAAATGCCTTCCTCTCTAATGGTAAAGCCACTGACACACTTCTTCTTCTCTTGCTTTGTCATTTATCTCGTAAATCAACCCATCTGCTTTCAAACCAAACGTGCCAAGTAAATATGAAGATTATTAGGAAGCCTTTTTATTTCCCTAGAGCAAATTAAACAGCTGGAGGCTACATTTTTTTTAATATTGCCAAGCTGTTACCAGGCGTAACAAAAGGCAGTTGGCTGCACACACAGCCCCGCAATGTTTCACTGGGCTGATGCAGCAAAAGCAAGGAACTTGTGCCTTGCACCCAGCTGCAAATGCCAGAGACGCACCGCTGATTTTATGGCAACTGTCACACCAGGAGAGCTGATCCTCCCAGACAGTGGAAGTACACAATTAGGTCACATTAAACATCGAGAAAATGCCACAGCAGTTCCACATGCCAACTACAAGGGAGTGACACTGGAAAACAGTTCCTAGCTGGCAAGAGCCATCCCAGCATCAGTGCATAATAAACTGCTAAAAGTTTACAGATGAAGTCTGAGGGTGCAGAAGCGTGAGCAATCACCCAAACAGAGGGATTCATAACATTTTCCCACAAGGCAGAGAAGTAAGACAGGCAAGCACCAAAGCCTGGTTTATTCCCCCTGGGAAGCCACCGCTACCTCCTGTTCACAGAAACAGAGGGGCTGGGTACAGCATTCCTTCAGGAGGGTTTCCTTTAGGGCCAGAATAACAAGATGAAGCAGTGGTGCTCACAGCAGAAGCTTCAGACTTGTGTAGGCTTTTTTTTCCCCATGTACAACACCAAGCTCCTAGCCTTACCACAGGAGCAAAAGTGTTTGCAGTGTCCTGACCATTGCACCCACACACTACAAAGTACGTCCTTGGCCAGAGGTGGACTAGCGAGAAAAGCACAGCCCACTCTGCTTACAGAAAGCCTTTTGCATCCTGTCAGCACCACCTACGTTCAGCTTAGTCCAGTCTTGCACACCTGAAATCAAAGGTAGTTATGAAAGGCAGCTGTTGTCACAGATAACAGACATTCTGTTGCACAATATTTGGTGCCCGCCACAAATTGCACCGAAACAACTTCTATGCCATTGCCACAACAGTGGTAATTCTTTAAAACATGAATAAAAGGGCTCTGTACAGGAGGGCAATGCTGCATGGGGAGAGAACACACCACACCATGTAAACTTCAACACTGTGAGAAGTGTCAGTCTATGTCTTTTTACTCCCATATACTCCCATGTATCTTGAAACTACTTGTGGAGTCTACTGATGACAAAAGCATGCTTAATTTTGCCTGTGATCAAAGACACGGCCATGATGCAGCAGCAAGCAGTGCACCTCAGGGAAACGTCACACAGTTTTTGGGATGGTAAGTGGGCAGCACAGCTTTCTCAGCACATGAATTAACACCTCAATTCTTTAAAAGTTTCCATTTTACCAGTTTCTTCACCAGCACTAGTTGGCGTGATCAGCAGTCCTGTTGCAATATCTCCTCTGCATGCATCCTCACAGAGCATCCCCACGGTTCGCTCCCAAACACAAGAGCAAGGCTATTCTTTACACTTTTAGGTCAGCCCTTTAGCACAGGCCAAGAGCAGCAGCTCATCCCAAAAGCAGCTGTCAGAAAGGCACAGGCAGATACGCATGCAGGAAGTAACCTCCTGAGGTACTGCTGCTGCACTGCCCATGACCAGGTCTGAGAGCAAAGCCACGCACCAGCACATGCTAAGAACCAAGCTGAGGGCTTAGAGCAAACAACCAACCTCCAGGATATTTTGAATTGTGAAACTTAATTTAAGCTACAGCCCAGAACAAAGACTTAGAAGCTAGGACACCCTCATAAACCAGATTTAGTCTGCTCTGTCATGGCACAAGATTACAATGTCACACTTTCACAGAATGGTTAAAGACTGGAAAGGGACCGCTGGAGGTCACCTAGTTCCCAGACATGCAAGGGTCCCCCAAAGCAGCTTATTGAGGATTGTGTCCAGATACCTTCTGAATACCTCCAAAGAGGAAGACTCCACAACTTGTCTAGGCAATCTGTTCCAGTGCTTGGGCATCCACACAGTAAAGTTCTTGCTCGTGTACATCAGTTTCTGCCCGCTGCCTTTTGTACTATCGTTGGGCAAAACCCAATCAGAGCCTGGCTCCATCCTCTTGGCACTCTCCCTTCAGATACTGATAGACTTTGATGAGGTTCCCTCTCTGTCGTCTCTTCTCGAGGCTGACCAGGGCCAGCACCCTCTGCCTTTCCTCACACATGAGATTCTCCTTAATCATCTTTGTCACTCTAAGCCGGACCCTCTCCAGAGGCTCCATGTCTCTCCTGTCCTGAGGAGCCCAGAACTGCACACAGCACTCCAGATGCGGCCTCAGCAGGGCCGAGCGAAGGCGCGGGGTCCGTCCCTCCCGGGGAGGCTCCGGCGGCCTGTGTGAGGGCCGGGCAGGAGCGGGGCGCGCCGGCCGCTCCCTCTCGCGGCCGCGGGGCCGCGCTGGGCTCGCAGCGCTGCGGCTGCCGGGCCCTCGCTCCCGGCAGGGCCCGGCCTGGGCCCCACCGCCCGTGAGGGAGCACCGGCCGCCGGACCCGCCTCCCGGGACACAGCCCCGCTCCCGCCCGACCCCGGCCCCGCTTACAGCACCTCGAGCCCTAAGTGACAGCTGGGCTTCGCAGGACCGAGCGCCATGGAAAAAGGGAATCCAGCCGAAATACGCACGCCTCACACTCCCAAGCTGTAGGGTGGGCTCTGATGAGAGCAAGAGCTCATCAAGACAGGCCCAGCCTAACCTGGGGGAGACCTGCGACAGAGGAGCTTGAATGTCCCATACCTGGGAAAGCAACAAAAAGCCTTAACCCAAAATTATTTAAGTAGTTCATATCCAGCATAAGTTTTCCTCCCTAATTCCCCATGCCCTCCCCACGACCCCAGCCAGCCTGGGTTTTGTAGAGTAATTTTAGGGCTCCGTGTTTCTGACCAGATCTCATCTACCGTGACATGTGACAGAGCCCAGTGAGTGGAAGGCTCCAGCCCACAGATCCCCAAGAAAATCTAAGATTTCCTTGCTGCTCATGCAGTTTTTTCAGACTGTTTGTCAAAAGTTATTGGTGGCTATTTTTTAAATGAAAGGAGTAGAGGGAACATAGCTTTGAGGCATATTGGGCTAGCATATTGTTCAGACTCTGTACAGGGACAATAAAGCTTTTAGGATCTTTTGATTGACATATATAATGAAGGTAGCTGTCAAACCTTTGTGCAGCAATTTTATTTCATATTGACAAGCTATTTCACTGGCCAGGGTTTTGCATAAAAGGAATCATTCACATTGTTATGGTGCTGCTATTTACAGAGCCTAGAGGACAGTGGCATCACTACAATATAAAGATTAATATTCAAATTTCTTTTGAAATACATAACTCTGTATGCAACCTATCCTACGTGCACATCTTCATACAGGGAGAAAGGCATTGTTCTGCAGAGAGAAGGGGGCCTGGAGCTGCTGGGGGTTGTTGTTCATTCACTGAATCATCATGTAGCCTTTGAAAAGCCACTTAGTCACTCTGCAGTTGAATGTTTCTCTCTGGGGAGCAGAGAACAAAGCCTCAACACAAACTGCCATCACTGTTACCAGTCAGTGGCAGAGCTCACAGAGCCAGCATGGGGTCAAGGGGCTGCTCTGAGCAGCCCTTGTGTGCACAAAGCCCAGGACAGCTGTGCTCCTCCCAAAGAAGCTTCTTTCTCCTGCCAAAGCAGTGGCAGGGTCAGCTTGGGCTACCTAAGACAGCAGTTGCTGCTTGCCCACTACCTTTCTTTGATTATGAACAATAACTTGCCAAGAAATCACTAGCCTCAGAGAAAACAGGCAGAAAGCAAACGAGAGGGCAAAGCAAAACATAAAGGAGAGGGGGGAAAAAAAAAATACACATAAGCAAGGATGACTCTCGCACTATTTGCTATGCAGTCAAGCCCACAAGTGGGTTGTGTATCTGAAGGTGGAAATACAAAGACGTGTCCTGTTCCCTGGGGAAAGGTAAGCAACTTCTCAAATGATCTTTAGAGGCTATTATCAGTCTCGCACTAGCACTGACATACTCTGTGCCCAAAGCCACAGCATGCACACACTGTATCCATAAAAAGAGATATTCATAGCTCTGCAGCTCATAGAAGTGCTGTGCCCGTGCTCTGGTACCAGTATTATTTAAAACAAAACAAAAAAAAGTTTGAGTTGCAAGTGAGGGCATGGAAGAACTTGCACGGCAAGAATTTGGAAAGAGCATGGTAATCCAGCTTGGTCAATGGGCACACAATTTTTTAAGAGTGTACCAGGTTTGTTTGTTCAGTCATTCCTATATTCATTTTCAAGTCCAGAGACAGCAGCTTCATGTCTAGCCCCAAAATAACAGCACTGTCTGAGACAAAATCAGCTTGGTCAGGGGTACCAGAGCTTTTCCCAGCCCGTTTATGTAATAAAGCATTATATACAACTGTTGGAAAACATACCAGTTTAAAAATCTTTTATCTATGACTTTAGCCGGGTTTGCTCATCTTTGCCCCAGGGGAAGGGAACTGAAGCTTCTTTCCAGGGCATTGTTTCTCTAGGTGAGGCCTGATGGGCTTAGCATTTCAACAGACTGGGAGTAGCCCCAACAAGATAAAGCCATCGATGGAACATCAACAGAACCAACAGAACGTCAGTGGCCATCTAGGAACATCTACCCCAGACTCTGCCTCCGGCAAAGACTGATAAGAAATTCAAGCAATGAAGATCTAATTAATATCAGAAGCGAAGAAATCCGGATCTAATAGGAGAGCAGATACTAGGAACTACACAACTTGAGACCAATGAACACTGACCCAATTCGTTTCTATGAGTTTTGACTGCAAAAAAGATCTGAAAATTCTAGTAAAGATCATGTGTCATGGAATGATTCTCTGCACACCCGGGCTATGTGCGGATGAGATGATTTCTGTGGTACATCCTGGCCAGAGAAGAAAGTAGTGCCTTGACTCTCTAACATTAAAAATGTTGTTGGAGGGTTTTTTGTTTTTCCTGCAGTTTCAGTGACACAACCAGGAAGCAGAACAGGAGCTATATGTCCCTGTTACTTGGGTCCTAAAATACAGAGAAAGAAGACAGGGCAGAGAGCAAAGAAGAAAAACAGAGCTTTGTCCTCATTCACATGATAGCCCTGTAAGGCTTTAACCCAAAAGATGTAACTGTATAGTGAAACATCTATGGGGGACTCTCTTGCCTGGCACAGAGGGGTTCTGCAGATAGACTTCCAGGGTGGGGAAAGAGTACCAAGTCGGCAACACAAATTACTTCAGGCCAAACTCCAATACATAACTAGAGATTCCATAGATACATCCAGCCTTAAGCCCAGGAGCAATACAGGTGGAGAGAACGGAGCCTGGGTGATTAAAACTACCTATTTAAGCAGTTCAAGGTAGCTGGAAGCAGCACTGGTGCCTCTGGGTTTCTCTGTTCATTATTTAAGGTGAACATAAAAACACAGAGTGCAGGAGCCCAAGGATGTTCCTCACTGGCTTCAAGCTGGCAGTTTGCTAAAAGCAGCGCTCCTTGGTTTCCTTGGTTTGCCGACCAGCAGTGCCACCTCCCCTCCCTGCTGCCACGGTGCTCAGCCTTCCCCAGGGTTAACAAAAGGGCACGTTACTCTGCTTCGCCAGATTTCAGCTCTGAGAATTTCATTCTGAACAGTTCAGCATCTGCTTTAGCCAAAACAGTTCCGCTATTTCCAGGAATATTATTAAAGGAAAAATAAACTGCTTGGCACACGCTACCTAAATTCAGGCAACCTTTTATATGAGGATCTCTAGCTTCGGAAGGGAAATTTTGAAATCTGGCAGAGAGGTGACCTTTGTGGTAGAAATGTGTCTATCCCTATCAAAACCTACCTACCTTTGGCCAGATTACAGAGCAGGGAAATACTGCAGTTAAGGGCACAGTAACGAGTTCTGAGAACTGCAGTTACTTGCTGTTTCTGCTGTGGGCAAGAGGTCCCTGATCTCCTGCAGAGCTGCAGCTTGTGCTCACCCACTGCCTTGGCCAGTTATGGCTGCACAGGTCCTCCATGGCTGGATGACGAAATTACAGAGCCAAGGGTGAGCGGAGAGACCAGCATTCCATCTGACGCCTACATACATTCCCGTAACTTTCGGATACGGGACAGCCCCATCTGCCACACAGCCCAGGGTCAACGTCAGCATCACGAGTGCTGCGCAGGCACGAGGGCACTGCAGGAAACAAACTGCGACCAAAAAACCCAGGGCCATTACAATACATCGATGCACAGCTGGAAGAATTAATGTCAAGCAGACAATGGCATTGCAGACGTCCCCTAATAACGAAGGCTTGAATCTGCTGTCTCAGTAAAACTCTCTAAACGAGGTTTGTGTGCAGCTTATGGGGAGTTTATGAAAGAAATATAAATATAGGCCATCATTCTGCAAAGCTTCACAAACCCAAACCCTTGCATTCAGGTGCCATCTCTCGGACTTTGCTGCAAAATCAAGGCCATTCACGTTAAAAGCACAGACAAGAACATCTGCTCAAACTGATGTGTTTTAACTGTATTAGTTAATTATCCAGACAACTCTTCTTATGTCATGGAAATGCAGTTTGAACACTGGCAGATAAATGCTCTTGCATTAAAAAGGGAGAAATCAGTATTTGCTGTTGGATGTAAGCAGCCATTAGAAGAAACAGTCCCACCTTTCACCCAAGCATACCTTCTCCCCATCTTCAGCACATTATGCAGTCCTTCTGTGTATCCGTGTGTGGGATCTCAGGACTCATATCCATATACCGAGAACTGGCATGTCATCATCATCCTGGAGAATGATTTCAGTTCATTAAGTGCTGCTAGGAAAAAGATATAATTCCTCTCACCAAAAGCCTCAACAGGCTACAAAGGAAGAGTACAAGGAAAAGTTAACTTCTTTCTTCATTATATGTATGCCCTTTCCTCATGCATAAAGCAGGAGCAACACAGAACTTCTATACATACAAAGAAGTTCTATAGATAGATAGATTATATACTTCAGTACATATATGTACGTAGATAGATATAGATCTATGTATTATTATGTACATACTTCAGGTCTGGTTAAAGCACAGTGGCGAGCAGAGGGGGTCTGTGGTGCTTTCATTCCGTGAGAGAAGAAAACCGTACCTCCTGCAGAAGGCAAACTGTCCGTGCAGACTGCAGAAGGCACTCAACAAACAATTTTGGTTTGTCACTCAAGTGCTTGGTTAATGATTCACCCTGAACAACCAGGCAAGGAAGAAGCGAGCTTGTTCTCCTTCAGTGCACTGGCTGCATTAAGAAGAAAGAGCTCAATGTGGAGCCAGTGCAAGAGAGAAACTTCCCACCTGCACTGCTGCAGGAAACTCTTCCCAGGAGTATGAACTGGGATTATGTATCACAACAGCAGGTATGGCTGGAACTATGGAACCAACCCAGCCACACACGGACCTTGTGATATATTTTTCATTAGCAGAACCCAGATCCTTTACGCAGTAGTTGCTTCCCAAATGTGGAAACTGCAAGATAAAAAGCACATTTGGGTGACTTCTTGATGGGTGACTGCAGAGCCACAGGCTCATCTCAGATCTCCCACAGACCCAGCCTTGGAGTGCCTGCAAATTCCTTTTTTCCTCTTATGCTTCTGAATGGTTAAGGCAGCGTGGCGAGCCATTTTACAGGGGATTTCAAGAAAATGACACGCTTGATGTTTACATGTTTTTGCCCATGAGACAACTTTGATATGCCTTGTGAAACACATGCTTTCACAGAAATCTGAGGAGGAAAATGACATCACCAAGAATAGTAAAATCTTGTTCTGTTTGGAACAGACAATTTTAACAAGACTGTTTTAACGGGAATAGCATTTGGTAGATATTTTTAAATGTTGGCAGCAGGTTTTGCTAGACAAAATTTTATGATATCATTCCTTGGATAGATTGCTAATCTGCAAAAACCCATCATTTGAGACCCATTCTAACATTACAGAAGTCCCTTGATTTCCATGTACACAAGGTCAGGCCATTTATGAGTGTAAAGTGTCCCCAGTACTTAATTTTTCCAGGTGACACCCGGTGCCACTTGGCTGTTTGAAAGACAATTTGAGCCAGTACACTTCCACATAGGACTGCACAGAATGGCCATGTTCTTCTTCCCTTCTAAGAGTTGCATAAGCAGATATAAATGTTTCTGTGTTCAATAACTAAAATTAAGATTCCCTTTGCTTGTAGCCTCCTTCGAGAATGTCACTATTCTGTTTGAGAAACCACATCCTGCTCTGCATCCTATGTGGATTCATTCTGTCAATCCAGGGAGATCAAGTTCAGCAGCCTCCCCAGGACTGCTGATAATCTCCTGAAAGTCCACAGTAAACATTTCTTTACACACTGGATCAGATCTGATGAACTATACAACTTCACACCAGCCAGGAAAGTGTGTGGGACTGACTTTTTAACCAATGCAGACGTGGGGGTACACTTACAGGCCAACTATAATTTTCCCTAGAGAATGCTGAGCATATATTTTTTCCACTCAGAGCTATTGTTCCATGTTTTCCCAGGACTTCAGAGTGTGTCCAGCAGTGACTGGAACCCCCATGCAGTAAACCCACTCAGGCTTACCAGGAAGCTTCTGTGGGAGCCTCAAGTTTCGGTGCAGCTCAGAAGCTGCACGCGCCTAAAGCATCTCCACGGGAACACGAAGCTTCCCTCGTGCATTTCATTTCTTTATCCGAAATATTCTTCCCACTCAGCCACAACCTAGAAAGGAAAAAAAAGGAAAAGAAGGAAGATCAATTAATTTTGACATAAGGAGTCTTGACTATCCCAACACACTGCAAGGTGAAAAAACATCCCTGCCCCTCTAACAAATCCCCCTGATACTGTCTCCATCAAGTATCAATTATTTAAACGCTGTATTAAGGAGAGTAAAGACACAATGCTTGGAATTCTCAACAACGGCTCAGCTTGGCTACTCCAAGCACTTTCCCACCTGGGGAGCTGAGCAGTTCCAGATTTAAACACCACATTTAATACAAATCTGACAGCAATTTGATTTGATTTGGCTGCCAGCATCGGAGCTGCTTCCACACAGACACACGAGGCTGCTCCGAGCTGCCATTTCATCGGCGCCTGGGGACAGGAACAGCACCCGCACCGGCCACCTGGCTCAGCCCGGGCTCCATCCAGCACCCACCGAGAGCCGCTGCGAGCTGAAATCCTCCCGGCCCCTCCTGCCGGGGAAAGCCTGCCTCCGGCTCCGGCTGCCCCCAGCTCCCACCTCCCGGGGAAAGCCTGCCTCCGGCTCCGGCTGCCCCCAGCTCTCACCTCCCGGCAAACAGCAGCTCCATCCTTGGTGGCTGCTCCCGGCTGCGGGCAGCCGCCGCCCTTCGGGCAAGCCGATGGCTCGGGCAGCTCCGGTGCCCGCTCTTCCTCGATGCTTTTGCGTTTTCCTGCAGCTCCCCGGGCCGGAGGGAGCGGGGGGCGGCGGGGGCGCCGCGAGGCGGCGGCGGCGGCGCGGGGGGGGGGGGGGAACGAGAGCCCGGCACGGCACCGCGGGGCGCGGGGACCTCTCGTGGGAGAGGCGCGGCGCGCGCGGCACGGAGGTGTCCCCGCCGATGCCTGCTGGCCGGCGCCCACGCGCCTCCCGCCCGCCCCCGACGCCGCTGACCCCACAGCCCGCAGCAGCCCCAGGTGTGAGCGGCCAGGATGAGGAGGGGGCGGCTCCTGCCAGAGGCCGTTCTCCGAGGGTTCCCCGGGCACACCTGTGCAGGGAGCTGCTGGTCCAGAGGGGCAATGGGGGCATCCCGAGTGTCCCTCCAGGGACAATGGTCAGAGCATCCGGCAGGAGCTGGGGAGCAGCCGGAGGCACCTGGGCACAGAGCACTGCTCCCAGAAAATGCCCAGGGAAAACCCCTCGTGCCAAGGGGCAGCACCTGAGCAGGCAGGGCAGCATGTGGGGTCCCAGGGAAACATTCCACTTTCCCCTTTCATCTTGGCAGCCCTTCCCCAGTGCCCCCCCCCCAAAAAGGGGGGTTATGAGGAGAAAAGGGATTTAAACGGAGGGAAAAAAACTTCCTTTTCCATAATTGTCTGTGTTTAAATTGAGGGGGAATCCCCTTCCTCTGCAATTTTAAGGGCATCAGTTGAAGAAAACCCTGACTTTTCCATGCTCTTAGGGGTATCACTTGACAGGGAATCCCCATTTTCCATTATTCTCCAGTTTAAATAGAAGGGGAAAACCTTGACAATGCTATTTTATTGATTGGAATTGAGCATAACTCCCCCATTTTCATCATCCCAAGGTTTAAATTGAGGGGAAAGCCCGGTTGTCCCTCCTTTATAAGGATTTGAATTGAGGGAGAAATCCCCCTTTTTCCATCACTGGAGAGACCTGAAGCAAGGAAAACCCCTCTTTTTCCAGTATTTTAGGGGATTCAGAGGAGAGAACCCATTTATTGCTATGGCATCTATTTAAGTAGAGACAAACACTCCCTAGTCTCTCATTTTAAGGGGTCCAATTGAAGGAAGCTCCCCCTTTTTCAGCATTTTAAGAATTTAAATCTGTACTTCAGGGCACTTCTAGCTGTGTACTGGCACCTAATCTCTCACAAGGGAGCAAGCCCAGCACTCACAAAACCTTCCTGCTGCCAGAGAGCCCATTATTTTTTCAGTTTTATTTATAATGAATACATCCCTAATTAGAGACCCCAACAGGAGTTACACCATGTATATTATTACTATTCTTCTCCACCCTCCATAGTCCTGTGACTCAATAGTCACTAATGAACAATTACAGAACTTAACAAGGAATCATGCAACTCATCTGTCTACGCTGCCAAAACAAGAAGCTTTTTTACCCTTTCAGTGGATGCAGCTGTAGTAAAACAGAAGGCATCTACAGAGCCCTTTAGTCACCTGGAATTTAAGGCAGAACAGCCAAACAGCTGCAGCTCCTCCCAGTGCTTTTATCCCTTCTGGTAAAATTGCCTCCTCCCTTTTCCCGGGCATTGTGGGAACGAGAGGCGGGCCCGGCCAGGGGTATATTAACCCCAGCCCTGGGTAAAAAGAGGCCCATTCTTTCTGTGGGGTTAGTTGGGTTGAGGGTGTCTTTTTATTTCCATGAAGGGGGGGGGGGGGTCATTCAGGTTTTCTCAGCTTTCTTTCAACAGGTGCTTTTGGCATCTAAAGCAATAGAGGCTTTGAAGACACTGTGAAGAAGATAGCATTGAGTGCATAGTTCATGATTTTTGGATCGAGTGTTCAAGGTTGTTAAGGTGCTTGGTGCTTTTTGTATTTTTTTTTCTTTGCCTTGTTTTTCTTAGAAGCACTGCAATTTCCTGAAATTCCAGATTGTGTCAGTATTACACTCCAAATTTTTCAGCAGGTTCATTGTGCTGCAAGAGGGAGCTACCCTGGGTCAGAGATGACATCGGAGATGGAGGCTTCTGATAGGTAAGTTAAAGACTGCAAGTATGAGTGGGAGCGGGAGCAGGGTCCCAGTTAGTAGCTGACTTGTTAGGATTTGGCTTGTATGCCACTACACCGGTGCATTGATTTTGGTTTTCTTTGTCATAGCTGACTAAGAGGCCAACCTGGTGATCCCAGTGCCTTTGGAGATGGCTGAGGTGGACTCCTTTGCATCCAGTGTGGATTCTCATCACTGGTCATCTGAAAGCTAAGTTGGGGGCTGGGGCCCGGAGAAGGGATGATAGCAGGATAGTGGGTTGGAAATTCCTGGGAGAGATTTAAAAAGTAGTGTAGGGGAAAGGGATGCTCTCCAAGGGGCTTCTTAGGTAAGCTAAAGGGAGTAGCCCTACTTTTGACTGCAACTGTAGGGTGTGCAGTGCAGAGCAGTTCCAGTGTGTGTTGTCTTGTCTGGTGTGTGTTCTGTGTCTTTGGCTTCCCTTGGATCAGATCTCTCTGCCTTTTACCCTTAAGGGGCTCATCATAAGCATTGGCCATCATCTCTAGCTTCTTGAACTTTTGTACTTCTCGGTAGGATGCCAATATCACTTGTTCTTTTACCAGTGGGCTTGGCCACATCTTGGAATCACATCTTGAAAGCATTGAGTTAGATCTCTTTGGAGGCCTTGTTCCCGGCTGTACTGCCATCCATCCTTTCCAGCCATGAGCTGTAATGTCCTGGGGCTTGTAAGATTGTCAGGATATGGGAGCATTCTAAATGTGGCCTTGTCTCTCACAGCCATCTTGATCATTGTGACTGACAGTTCTTAGAACAGGTCACTGTTCCAGTCTTTTCTTCTGCTTCTTAGAGCCTCTTTCATCCACCATTGCCATACCATCAGTTATCTTTTTTGGCGTCGTCCCTGTCCTTGCTATCGTTCTTCTTGCCGAGAGCTTTTTTTATCATCCTCATGTCACACTGCTTGTAGTATAATGTGTTGTTTGAGTTTGTGTCTAGCCTGGAATTGCTCTGCTCTGTAGAGTAGTCCTGGGGGGGGGGGGGGGGGTTAGGTGGAGAAGAAAGGAGACTTTATAGGGAGCCTTTTGCTTTGCTCAGCCACCTGAGCCACGCCTCGGATGGAGTGACTGTGGCCAGTCTGTGTGGTGTTCAGTGGAGATGTGGGAGTGGTGCAGTGGTGTCTTGCAGTTTCATAGTAGTTTGTCCTAAGGCCGACTACTGTGGGATCCTAGGCAGTTTGCTTTGAGGAATGAGAACTTGGGAAAGGCTAAGCTTTCCCTGTCTGTCTGGGTAACTTTTGACAAATAATTCTTTTGCAGAGGGAGAGCATGTAAACCTGATATGAATGGAGGAGACCAGAGGAGCACAGCAGCGAGGTGGGTCAGTGCCTGAAGTCCAAGCTACGGCCTGACTTTGGGCTCTATGTTTACCTCACTGTTGGGATTTTCATTTTGAAGATGCGAAGCACTTGGCACAGCAGGGTATTGGCACTGGGGGGACCATGAGCTGGATGAGTATTGATTCCAGCACAGAACTGGATGCTACTGGAGTTGTTGTATTAGTGATGAAACTATAAGTAGCCTTTGATTTTTTTTTTTTGTGTTTTACAGGTGGTCTGCAGCATTCAAATTGCTACTCCAACATGACAGACACCCTTGCAGAAAGAGGTCACAGTCAAGCACTTTCAGGTGGAACCTATCTCGGCAATGCAACCCTTTTGGACACTACATGGGCATGTGCCTTTCCATTTTGTTTTGCCCCTTCTCCCCTGGGAAGGTTGGTCATCATTCAGCTTTTCAGGGGTGGTGTTTCATTTTGGTTATGTTGCAGGGCTGTTCTTTGTCTTTGTTTTTAGGAAGTAAACCTGGATATCAGCAGTCAAGGTCAAGTGAGTGAGGTAAGCAGTGACCAGTGGACGCAACCAGTTATTGCTTGGGTGCCAAATTCTGGGGCAGCTCAAAGCATGCATTGTCTGAGCATCCATTTGTGTGTTTTAGGTGGCCCACTTGTATTATGCCTACAGGGGCTGAACCCCCCTCATGGACCAGCTGATGGAGCCAGTTTATCACCCTTGAGCTGCCTGTCCCTGTGAGCCTTCCAGAAGTATTACAGGGCTCTGCAATGAAGCCTGTACCTTTTCTGTTTGAAGGTGCCATCTGGGCAGCCTTTGGCAATGGCTGAGGAGTTGTGGCGAGTCGGGGAGGGAGGGAGGAGCGAGGGTCCCCTCAAGTTTCAGCAATGCCACATCACCTTGTCTCCCCTTAACCCAGGGATACCCTGCGACGTCGGCCTCGGAGTGTGGCCACAGAGTATGAGCCAAGGACCGGGGCGTTCTCAGGAGCCGGTGAGTAGTGGAATTGTTGGGTTTTGGCTGATGTGCTGCTGAGTTCAGGCACTGATGTTTGGTTTTCTTTATTGTAGTAGACTGAGAGAGAACAGCCCTCTGAGGGCAGGAACTTCCCAGATGATGAGGTGGCCTTGTTTTGCACCTGATGAGGATTTGCATCCCTGGATATCTGAGAGCTAAGTCGAGGGCTACACCTCAGGGAGGGGGATGAGAGTGGGGTGCTGGGTCAGGACTTGGTGGGAGGGATCTTTGAATTAGCTTTGGAGATGGGGATGTCCACGAGAGGGGCCCTTAGGCCACGTAAAGGCAAAGTCTCACTGTTGATCGCAATGCTGAGGTGTGCACGGCAGAGCAGTCCTGGTGCGTGTTGTGTCACTTGTCTATTGTGTGTTCTGTGTGTCTATTGTGGGCATCTTGTGTCACATGTCTTTTGCCTTACCCCTTTGAGGGGCTTATCAGAAATGCTGGGCATCATCCTCAGCAGCTCCTTTGCGTTCCTTGGCCCGACGCTGGTACCCTTGAACCTTTGACTTGCAAGCTCGGACATGCATCGGAATCGCATCTCTCTTTAGCACTATTGAGTCAGACACCTTTTACAGTCTTGTTCTGAGCTGTATTGACAGCTGTGCACCGCAACGATCCCTTATAACAGATTAGGACTTGGGAGAATGTGAGGATAGGTAGAGGATTCCAACCGTACGATTCTCGGGCATCCATCTTTGCAGTGCTTGGCATAAGTCCTTCTGTTAGGGTCTTTTTCTGCCAGAGTTCTTTGAGCCTCATCGGCCTCATCTAGGTCATGTCATTGGTAATTCTTCTTGCTGAGACTTTCCTCTCCTTGTTGCATCCCCTTGTTTGTCATCTCCTGTGTCACAGGTGTCTGTGTGTTTGGCCTGGGGCTGCTTTGCCCTGCTACATAGTCTGGGTGTAGGTGTAATAGGATAAGTCCTAGGGACTTGACATTTGTAATGTAGGGATTAGTTGGACTCAAGATGGTATTTCTAGATTAACACAAAATGTCTGGAGCTGCTAAGTTACGATGCAGTACTTTGACTTTTGTCATAACTTTCTTTCAGATGCAGATGGATTGAATCTGTGGCAGAGTGCCCCATACCAGGTGAGGTGGTTCCCACAGGAAGGTCAGTCACCGTTTGTCTTTGCAGGGCAAGTGTAAATGGTGACTATGTTACAGCTTTGTTCTTCATCTTTATTTGTAGGAAGTAATGCTGAAGATCAGTGGTCAAGGTCGATGGAGCAAGGTGAGCGGTGACTGGTGGCCAGAATGAGTTGTTACTGCTTGGGTATCAGTTTCTGGTGCAGCTCTAAGCATCCGTTTTTGTTTGTGCATTTTAGGTGGTCCACTGGGAAGGTGTCCCGGCCCTGGGATGCTGGAGGCCAGGTGGGTGCAAGCTTAAGCTATAGGTGTGGTGTACTTGAGTTGGAGCGGGGAGGCTGTGGTTTCAGTCTCTCAGCATGTTTTTTTGCTTTGCTTCTCTGCAGGTGCTGCTGCTGCCCTGGGCATGCCAAGGGACAGAGGCGAGCAGGTGAGTTGGCATTTAGGTGGGGCGACTGATAGGTGAGAGGTACGTGGCAGCATGCG
Organism: Coloeus monedula; assembly: GCF_965178545.1. Classification (NCBI taxonomy): domain Eukaryota; kingdom Metazoa; phylum Chordata; class Aves; order Passeriformes; family Corvidae; genus Coloeus; species Coloeus monedula. The sequence goes on along the minus strand of NW_028120648.1, from coordinate 138,612 downwards.
AAGCGTGTCCCTTTTCGCTTTGCGGGTATCGTCCGGGCCACCTCCGGAGTCGGATGGAGATTTGAGGTGAGCCTGGGCCAGTGGTGCAGAGGGAGCCCAGCCCGTGCATTTATTCTTCTGGAGGGCAATAGTCGCAGTTTCTGTTTTGTTGTCTTAGGTACTACAAGCAGGTGCAGAGCCTAAGTTTGGAAACGGCTGGTGAGCGATGAGCCTCAGCAGTTATGAGGGAGAGAGGCATTGTGCAAGGGGTCACTTCTGGGACGTGTCATCACAGTCTGAATTTTGTCATTATTCTCCATCTTTTGCAGCCACCCAAGTGGGCTGTGGGCCATGTATTGACATCCACGGTGCTGAAGCATTCTTTTCTGTTGAGGATGGATTTCGTCTGCTGGTCTTCAGAGAGCTAAGTGTGGGGACTGTTGGTTGGGAGAAGGCAAAAACCTTTGGAATCACAGGAGGCAATTTGAAGTTAACTGAGAGGAGAGGGCTGTAGTGGGCCAGGCCCCTTGGAGGTTAAGGGAGAGAGGGTTTCTCTTCAGCATCACTCGAGCCTTTGCCGGGCCGGGCAGTTCCAACCCATCTCCATGTTCTCGTGAGCTTTGCATCATTGGATTTTGAGTCTCGATGTCATTGTCCATCTTTTCACCTGAGGAGCCTGCCTTCGGGTCTGGCACGATTGCCATGGTCTAAAGTTTGCCTACTCTTCAGTGTAGCCATGCTTTTGAGCACTTTTGAGCATAGCAAGCACGTGGACATCTTGCATCTTGGCCATTTGTGGGTCGGTCATGTTTTGTGATGTCACTTCAGCCTTTGGCAGCAGAATCCTTCTCTAGGGATCCCTTTGTATCAGCTGGCAGTCGTTGCCTCCTTCTCTAGGCCTACTGCACTTCTTGAGCATCCTCTTACCAGCTTTGGCACTAACTTCTCATAAGGAGTTTACCTTTCACTGTCACGTACTACTGCCGTAGAGCCTTCTTTCCTTTGGCGTCATCAGCCTCTGGCTCATCTTGCACTAGCAATCTTGGGTCCATCAGGTAAAACTGCTGGGCAGTTTCAGTTTGTGTCTATGTTATGTGGTCTGTGTCCGTTGTCTTCAGTGTCATAGGGCTTTGTGATGTCTCAATGCTTTACAGGCATCGTTATGGGCCATATTGGCAGCAGGAGCACTTGCATACTTTCCTGGATTGGGCTTATTCTGGCATCTTTAATGGTTTTGCTTTTTGAGACCAGAAGAAGTACACAAGGTGTTCCTATCCATCTTCCTTCTCAGTTTTGGTAGTATCTTTTTTTTCATGTGCTGTTCCCTTGGACTTCTGTATGAAGTGTACTAGACCCTCCTCACTACAGTAGTTTTGTAGCTTCTGTCGCCTCAAAGCATCCTGGTCTCAAAAATTTATCTTCTGAAGCGTTATCTCAAGTCTTCATGTCATCTTTGCTTATATTTGATGCACTGTGTGTCCATGTGCCACTTATGCTTGGAGCTGCCCTGCCCTGGCACATTCAGTCCTGGCTAGTTTGAACAGTTTTAGAACTCTCCTCTCCTGTCTATGGGCTTTTGGGTAGAAAGTTTATGGGGCTGGTGTGGGGATAACTCCTAGGTGTCAGCTACTTGCAGACTGCCTCATGCTGTCTTGCAGGTCCCTGAGGCAAATTTTGATCCCTATGGTCACTGATGCTACCAATTTTCCCAGGATCTACTGTTCCACATCAAGGAGCAGCAGATGGAAGAAGATGTTAAAGCATCTTCTTTAGGGGGGAGTGTTTCTAGTAAGGGCTGCAGTCAGCGTGTAAACTGAAGAAGGGGTGTCTGAGAGTGTGTCTGTCTGTGTGTGTTGACTGGCTCTAACCTTATATGTGTGTTGTTTTTTGCCTTTCAGGTTCTTCAGTTCATTTTAAAATTTAGAATACGAAGAACCCAGCTGGTCCTGCCCATGCTGTGGGGTCAGTCAGAGGGACACAGGGTTCCTCTTCTCCTTTCTGCTGGGATGAACTGCCTAGGGAATACCATTTCTGACAGCCCAGTCCTACCTGTGTCCTTTGGAAAAGGGCAGAGGTGAAGAGGCGACTGCCAGAGTTCCTTGGGGATGATGGAGTTGTGGTGTTTGGCTGTGCCCAGAGGGGCAGGTTGGGCATTATTTGTGTGTCTGAGGACTGGGGAGCCGAGCTCTCAGTGCATTCCCAGCTCTCCCAGGGGTGGGAGCAGGTGCAAGGCTGGGTGACAGCCTCTGGTCGGGGCAGGCCCTGGCCCCGGCACGGACACGAGGTGGTTTGGGGACACTTGGGGAGCAATGGGAGGAAAATGAGGGATGGTGCTGGGCAGAGCGATCGGCCTGTGCTCGTGTCAGCGCAGCTGTGCAGGGCGCTGGGATCTGGGTAAAACACCAGCTCTCCTGGTGTTCAGGAATGCAAGGTCTGAGGGACTGGATTTACCTAGGGCTTTTCAGGAACAAGGGGAAATGTGGTGCCAGAGCTGTGCCCTATCAGGTTGTGTTTCCCTTTGGGGACAGGGAGTCTCTGGGCTGAGGTGAGATTGCTGTGTGAGTGGCAGGGAACAGGGAGCTCAGAATTGCAGGCACTGATGGAATAATTGTCTTAGGTCTGTTTGGTTTGTGTTGGTGAAAACTGGGATTTGGGCTGGAGAGGTGCTCTTGGGAACAATGGATAGAGTACATTTGCTCCATGGATGTGTCAGGAAGGACAGAGAAGGGGAGTATTTATAACCTGTTCTCAGTATTTCATGCAAATTTGGGGTGGAGCAGCAATGCAGGTGGGTGGGTTTGGCCTGGGCCTGTCAGGACTAACCACAAAGAATCCAGCCAAGCCCCTGACCCCTCAAGGCATCTGTGAAACACTTCCACAGCAACCCAAGTCAGAAATCCAGTGATTAGGGAGGTAAAATTATAGGTAATTGCCTATGATCTGTGGGGAATTTCCTTTGGAATTATCAATCAAGGCAGGGCCTATCTTTCAGCTCTTTTCCTGGTGTGCAGTTTGCTCTCTGGTTTAAATGAGTTTGTGTGCTCCTGTTAACAAGCAGTGTGTTTTCACCCTGAAATTTGGGGTGATAGGCCTTCTTTAGCGTTTTTCCCACAACTGAATCATCCCTTCCATGAGTAGTCCATGTTGTTCTACACAGCTGCTTTGGCCGTGGGTCAGAGAGAGAGAAGGGAAATGACTTTTTAGGGCATTGAAATTTCTCCAGGCAGGAGTGGGAGGTCGTCTTCCCCCTCCCCAGAGCCCTGCAGGCGCATGGGAGTAGCTCAGTGCCAGCGCAGCTCTCTGAGCAATAACAACGCTTGGGAGGTTTGAGTGTTGATAGCAGCTCTCCTGTCTCCTGGTAGCAGTCCTAGGCGGAGGAGGGGAAAAAAGGAACTTGTGTTATTCATGGAAAACTTTCTGCTGTTTCTTGTGCAGTGTTTTAGATCTTTGTATGATTTACTATCCAGTGTCTGTAGGTAGAGAATGACTTATTGGAGGTAAAAATTGAGATAATCACTAATGGAAATGTTAGGGAAAACTTTTGAAGTGAACTTGAGGTGACCTGTAATGGAGAGCATGAAGATTTTGAAGTAAACTATAGCAATCAGTTGTGCACAGGTAGGGAAACCTTTGGGGGTAAAATACAAGGTCACCTCTAGGTGAGGGAATGAACACTTTTTGAGGTAAACTGAGTGAATCAGTTGTGGAAGTATTAGTAAATTCTGGGGGTGAAACTTGATGTAACCTCCATGGTAGAAAATAAATCAATCTTTTGATGTAAAAAGGAAGTAATCAGTGTTGGAGAGGCAGGGAGATTGAGAGTAAACTTGAGTCTGTAGTCCAGAGAATGAACATACTGAAGTTAAATGGAGGTAGTAACTTGCAGACAGGGAAAAAATGTGGGGGTCAAGTCTGAGGTAATCTCTAGGGGAGACAACATTTTTGAGGTAAACTGAGGCAGTCACTAGGTGACAGGTTGGCAAAGTTTTGGGGGGTAGAAATTAAAATGACCTGTTGGGCAGAGAATGGACATACTGAGGTGAATATCAGGTAATAAGTAGTGGACAAGTAGCAATAATTTTGGAGGTGAAAGCTGGGGTGATGTGTGGCAGGGAGAGCGTACATCCTGAGGTAAAGTGAGACAGTACTGGAAAGATAGTGAAATATTTCAGGGTAAAACTTGATGAAATCTCCAGGATAGAAAGAGAATATTTATAGGTCAAAAAGAGTAAATAGTTAGTGGGCAGGTAGGGAAAATACTGGGGGTAAAACCTGAGGTTATCTCTAGGGGGAGAGAATGAACATAGTGAGGTAAAAATCAGGCAATGACTAGTGAATGTTAGGGCAATTTTGGGGGGGTAAAACTGGAGCTAATCTCCAGAGTAGTGAATGAATACTTTCTTGTAAAAAAGAAGAAATCAGAAGTGCACAGACAGGGACAGCTTGGAGGGAAAATCTGAAGCAATCCCCAGGGAAGAGAATGAACAGCATGAGGTAAACTGAGGTAGTCACTTGCAGAGACACAGTGAAAATTTTGGGGATAGACACTGAGACATTCTGGAGGACAGAGAAAATTACTTTTTGGGGTAAAAATGGGATGATGGGTAGGGCAAAGCTTGTGGGAAAAACTTGAAATAATCTGTAGGAAAGAGCATGAGCATTTTGATGGAAAAATGAGATATTTATTCTTTGCTTCCCTTTGGGATAACTTAATCTGCACCCTTCCATGAGCAATTCCTTGGCTTCTCCTGGAGAAAACCCCCATGGCAGAGGCAGTGTGCAAAGGAGCCCAGAGCTGTGCTTGGAGCAGAGAGTGCTGAGAGCTGCGTGTGCCTCTGCTGCCCCAGGCTGGCAATATCCCCATGGAACAGACTGGGCAAATGGGATTAGAGGAAGCACAATCCCTTCCTGGAAGAGGTTTTCTCCTGTGCAGATCAGGCACAGGGCAGGAAGGGAACTTTGGAGATCAGCTGCTTTCCCCCAGAAAGCATCACTCACACCAGCATGGATGACATGACCTGTGCCTAGTGCTCATGATGCACCTGGCCAGAATCAAGAGCAAAGGTTGGTTTGGGTGTGAGCACTTGAAATAACTTTGAAAGAGAAGCAATCACCTTTTGCTTCTTCTTTCTTTCTTGCAGATGCTGCGATTGCCTCTGGGCACATGTGCTGAGCTCTCCCTGCAGGGAACTGTCAGCCCTGAATGCTTGTGCAATAACTGCAGCTGCCCAGGCAGACACAGGAAACTATTCCACACATTAAATTGCCATGACCCAAGGCACTCCTGGAGAGAGAGTGTAGAGAGTTACAGCACTGATCCTGCTCCCTGCTTTCCCAGTAGTGCATGAACATGATTTCATCCTGATCCTGAGAGCTCCAAGGACAGTAACAACTGAGGTGCCACTGATGCTGCCACTTTTCTGATGGGCCTGGCCCAGAACCATAGCCCAGCAGGGGTCTGTGGGAGCAGTTCAGTTCCCCCTCCCTTCCTGCACTCTGGGCAGTTCCAGGAGCCATCTGATCCCTTTCCAAGGTTGCCACCACAGCCTAAGCTCCCCCCCCCCCCCCCCACTGGGCCATGATGGCATCTGCGTTCCCAGAGCCAGCGAACGGCTCCGGCCCTCGCGCCACTGCCGCACATCAGGCCCGGCTAGGGGAGCTGAACTAAAGCCTGGAACTCTCAAGGGTAAACTGGCACCACAACCACAAACCTCCCTCAGTTGAGAGTAAAGAGGTGTCCCTGTATTTACACACGTCCAGGAACAATACTCCTCTAGAGCAGTCGTGGATTTACTTTTTTATCAGTTGAACTGGCACTGCTGCCACCTGATGCCATTAAATTCTCCATCCCCACAATCCCTGGTTACCCTTGGCTGTGGGGTTTTTGCTGTCCCACAGTGAGTTAGGAGGGATCTCTGGCCAGCCTTGTTGCCCAAGAGCATTCAAAATCCTAATCCTCACTTCTCTGACTACTGAATACCTTAAACGCCACTCTGCGTTGTGCAAAAAAGTGCCTTGGTCCCCCTGGGAACTGCACATCTCTAACAGCTGTTCTCAGTTATTCCAACTGAGTAAAATAATTATTAAGGAAAAGAGGAACCAGTTAAACCTAACAACTTTTGCCTGATGTTTTCCTCAGGAATGAGTTAGGAGCGCAGTAGCAAGGCCTTCAGACAGGCACAGTGTCTGATATAAACTATATCTGGGCACACATAAAAAATAGGTTATAGATAAATAGATAGCTATATGCCCTAATATATAATACATATTTATATTACAGAGTTATGTAAGGCATAAATATCTGCCCTACATATAACCAAAACCTCTAAATTACCCCCTGACCCCTGATGCTAGGAATGTAACATTTTTAGGGATCCTAAAATCAAACAGATGCAGGAAAATAAACCATGATTTTATGCCATTAATTCCAAGATGTTTTCCTGGATGTGTGCTGCTGCGTCTGTTTTTCTGTAAGATCTTGTGCCTTATCCCTGAAGTGCACTCAGAATTGTCAGGATCATGAAATCCATTTGGGATTTTACTGTTGCTGCAGTATCCAGTGAGATGAGTTTTTTCAAAATTATTTCTCTTGGACCGAGCACATCTCCTCAAGTTCGTTCTCACTTTCTGCATCCTGGAAATGCAAAAAGGGAAAAGATCAATGTACAGCTCAAGTGAAACAAATAAAAAGCATCATTTCCCTTCTTTCTCTCCAACCCCAAATCAGTTTTTAAGCATATCATGGAATCCTGGAATGGTTTGGGTTGGAAGGAGTCTTGAAGCTCATCCAGTTCCACTCGCTTCCACTGGGCCAGGCTGCTCCAAGCCCCGTCCAAGCGTGAGTCTGAAAAACCCCAAACAAGTCCCAGATCTAGACAGCCCACTGGAAGAAAACCCAAAATTAATTAGAACAGCAGAGCCTGGCTTCAGTCTGGCACTTCTCCTTGACAGCACGCAGAGCTGGACGGAGTGGTCAGGGCACACTCGAGGGCAAACTGGGAGAAATCACGGCGGGGTCTGCCCTGGGATGGAGACCCAGCGCCGTCCCGCTCGCCCCCCCTCCGGCCCCAGGGTGGGTCGGTCCCCGCAGCGCGCGCCCCTTCGGCCGGGCTCGCCCACTCTCCGTGAAGAGGGGCGGGAGAGGGGGCTAAGCAGAAGCTGCGGAGACAGGATCCCCTCATGCCGCTTCTCACCGTTGAAGTCCCCGGTGTCGGCCACCACCGTGGTGTGGTGCTTGAGCTGGTCCAGCGCCGACTCCACCTTCTGCCGCTTCACGGGGGACACCGACACGTCCGCGGCTCCGGGGGACTCGCGCGCCCAGGAGGGACGGTACGTGCCCGAAGGCCACCGGCCCGCGCGCTCCCGCCGCCCGCCGCCAATCCCAGCCTGGCTGGGCGGCAGCGGCCAATCAGGAGCGCGGACAGGAGACGGACGAGGCCGGGAGGAGCCGAGGCGGGGCAGCGGGAGGGAGAGCGATTCTGATTGGCTGGTTCGTGAGGGCCGGGCGGGGGTTCGCCTTGGCGACCGTGACGCCGCCATCGTCCCCGACGGAGCGTATCGGGGGAGTCTCCTGGCCCCGAGATCTCTCGGGCCCGGAACCTCCTGTCCCCGGAGTCTCCGTGTCGCCAGAACCCCCGGCAGTCTTCCCCGCGGCCGGTACGGCGCCCGACCCGCCCCTGAGCCACCCGTCCCTCGTGGCCGCGCGGGGCCCGGGCGCGGCCGGTGCCGCAAGGTGGCGGCGGGCAGCCCCTGAGGGAGGCGGCCGTGAGGGAAGGCTCGGGGCCGCGTCGGTGGTGCCCCGCTGCAGGAGCTGAGCGCTCTGGGCTCCCTTCCCCGCCGTTGTGGCAAGGTTCGAAATGGCTTATCGAGTGCAGCTCCAGGCGCTGAGAGAGCCCTCGGCCCAGTAAGGCAGGTGTTTTGGGCTCGTGGTTCGCCTGAACTTTATTTAGGCTGTAAAAGAGGTGATCTTGTTAGTGTGGGCCCACTTGGAAATTGTACTCTCCAAAACATCTACAGAAGGAATTACCAGTTATTTCAGCTGGGTAATTTAATTGTTAAGGAAAAGAGAAGACAAACTTTTGCTTCTGGAAACAGGATGGCTCTTGGCTGGAAATGTTGGAGAATCCGTGTAACAGGCTCCTAGTCATGGGGTTATGCTGTTCCCTCTTTCTGTATGGTTCCACTTGGGACAGCTGCCACAGTCGTTCCCCTTCCAGAGAGGCAAGAATGTGCTTTTGTGCAGCCTTCTCATGCTTTGCCCCTATTCTTAAGACACAGCTATCCAGGCCGTAACATCCTTCCTGTTGAATGTCAGTCCCCAAACCCAAAAGGAAATGTGTGGTTTCAGACATTCTGCTGAGTTTCTGAGACTCTCAGTGACAAACCATTATGAAAACCCAGTGAAAGAGACGGAGATGGAGTTATAACTTGACTATTTTAATAAATCTTGTACAGTGCATGGTTATATATATCATTGTCTCCTTCGCTCAGTTACATCAATGTACAGTACTTTATAGCAGTGTCTGCAGGCAGTACAAACAGAACAGATGCACAGCTCAGTCGCGTGGAAATTTGTAAAAGTGGCCTCTGCAATAAGGTCTACTGAGCTATTTGTTTTAGGAAGTGCTCCTGTGGCTCCCGGCTTTACAGAGCTGTCATGTACACTCCTGTTAAAATCCCAGATAACTGTAATTCCCTGTGATTTGCTTTCCTCTACACCCCAGGACTAGAAGATGGTGTGTTTCCTAGCTCAACATTCGTTTTTATTTTCATTTTAGAAACTTTTTCGCCTCCCGTGCTTGCCATCCTGCCTCCCATCTCCACCCTAATCCGGAGCCAGGGCTTCTCAGGAGGATTGTCCTCTTCATCCCTCCCTGACAAGGTGAGTGCCCTTCTCAGATCCTAGCAGGGCTGTGACTAAACCCAGGATCCTCCCCTGCCTGCACCCTAATTCTGCTGGTGAGAGCAGTGTCCTGTTTCAAATGAAGAAAACAGATTATCCATTGGAGACGCTTAAGAATGAAGCCAAAACTAAGGTGCACTGGTGTTCTCAGTTTTAGACGTGAGCTCCCCAGATGCTGTTTTAAAGCTTTTTCCATTAAATGTGCAATGACAGGCACAAATTTGGACCAAGACTCAGCATGTGCTGAGAGAGAAAACCCAGCTGTCCCTGGGCTGTGGGCAGCTCTGGAGCTCTGTGTGCTTCACTGCTTTGCAATCAGATTGGTCTGTCAGTCAAACAGAGCTAGAAATGCAATGTGCCAAACTTGCTGTGGACAGGAACTACGCTGCTTGCTTGAGTTTTGAAATGGTGAGTAAATTTTGGAAGCATAATCACTTAATTCTGCTTCTAGGGAGAGGGATTTTCCTCACCCCTATTTACAGATTGCTATATACAAATGCACATAACTTTATGAAGGAAAACGGGAAGTAAAGAGCAACACCCTGTGCTAAATTAGAGGGGTTTTTTTCTTGTGGCCATTTAATTTGTGTTAAACCTGCCTTTCCCAGTGTGCTTTGGGGTTTCAGCTATTTGGGAATCATTTCAGCTGACTTTTTGCAGTGAAAATGTGAAGATGGGGACAAGTGACCAACACCCTGGGAAGGGCTGTGGGTGTGCCTGGGTCGGGAGCAAACGGTCAGGGCTTATCTTCTCCTGGTTTGAGGCCCGGTTTGGCAACACCACCACAACATTCCAGTGCAGGATCCGTGCCCCAGGGAAGGGCTGCACAGCTGCCCCGAGCCCCAGCCTCTGCATCAGCAGCGGTGGGCGGGTGGAACTCACCTATTTCCAGATTCAAATCCCTTTGTTTGTCACTCCTGCTCATTTCTAGGCACTGAAAGCTCATTTCAGCTGTTCAGAGATAGCACTAGCTGGTCCATGGATTTAAGGAAGCAGCCAGACTTTGGGAATGTGTGTTGCCATTCTAGCCTTGTCCAACGAGGGGGCACAGGGGGACAGGACAAGGACAGGCAGTTGTCACCGGCCCTGTGCTCGTGGGCTGCAGGGGACACCTGCACTGAGGAGGAAATGGAAATGGAAATAGAAAGGGTTAGGTTGCCCAGAGAGGTCATGACTCACCATTCCTGGAAGTGTCCGAGGCCAGGTTGGACAAGATTTGGAACAACTTGGGCTTGTGACAGGCATTCCTGCCCATGGCAGGGGGGTGGAATGGGATGAGCTTTAATGTCCTTTCCTTAAACCCAAACCATTGCAGGGTTCTAAAGCCTTATTCCTCTGGTCCAGGCTCCAAGCCTTGAGGCTGGCCTCTCTTGTGCTGTGTGCCACGCCTGCTCTGCCAGGGGAGAGTGGGGAGCAGGGGACAGCCCTCGGAGAAAAGCTTTGGGGGTCTTTTTTTGCTTGAAGCCAGCCCTTGTACATCCAGCCCCGTGTGAATCCTGCTCTGATCGCATGCACGGAAAATTTCAGTATAAAATATATAGTTATAAAAAAAATACTTCATGCAAAATTAAAACACCTTTCCCAGTGGGACATGGTCTTATTGTCAACCCTTCCCAACAGTGTTCAAGGAATTGTCACTCTGATGGCAGCTGGACCCCAAGGGGAGCTCTGCTGCATCTGGCCTGGGCCAGGAATCATTGCTTTCATTCCCTTTTTTTCTGCACTACTTAGGGCTAAGAGCTGAAATAAAGCAGAGAGACTTTAATTTGCAGAATCAATCCTTTCCTGGCGGCGCTTCGTGATTTCTTGGAGCTCCGACTCCCCTCTGCTTTTCTGGAATGGAAACAAAACAGGCAGTTTGGATTTGAACTTCAAGCTGCAGTTAAGTGACAGTATTTAATTAATGCTGTAAAAGTAGAGCTAGTTTCACAGAGATAAGTGATATCAGTAAAAAGCAGATTAATTAGTGGAAACAGGGGGATCTTACAGATTTGCTCAAAAGACACTTCGGAATTTTTACGTGTGTTTTATTGCTGGTGTAGGTTTGGTTGCATTTTTTTTCCCCACAATTGTATTTTTTAAAATGCCTGTTTAATGAGCTATCTGACGCTGCTGGTACAGCCCCCATTCCAGCAGGAATTATCCAGAAAAATGCTTACCTCCAGCTGGTTTTTCTCCACTGTGATCTTGCTGTAGACTCTATTTCCCTCATCACCGCACACCTTCTTCAGCTCCTCTCTGTTGAGGGAGAAGAGCTGAGCTCCAGTGAGGATGCCCAGGTGTTCCACGGTCCTGGGGAGACACAAAGTAGGGAGGTGACGATTGTGCTGCACGTGGCCTCGTGCCAGAGGTGAGGAGTTGGAGATGGGAGGCCAGGAGCTGCAGTGGGACCATATCACGGGGCCCTGGGGCTGTTCCAAGGTGGCAGCTGCAATTCCAGTAGCATTTCAGGCCTTGGATTTAGTTAGTTAACTGTTTATCTCCAAGAAAATATTTATACCAGAGAAAGGGAGTGACTTTGGGCTCTGAACATTCTGGTTATAGAGCCTGGATTGAACAGGGTTGAAATCTAATTTGCAACACAGGCTCTGTAAGTAAATCCAAGTGGCTTGTCCCAGGTGAGATGGTGCCGGTGGCCTCCCCCGCTCCTTCTCCAGGGAAGGACGAGCATTGCACGTGGCAATAGGGCAAATCTTACTCTTTGCTGAATGACTTGGCCTCCAGCCAGGCTTTGACTTCTTCAGTGCTGGATTCAAAGGTGAGGGGCACGAAAACTTCCTGAGGCTTTTCCACTTTGAAATTCCTGTGGGGAGGCTGAATTTTATTGTTTGTGATCTTCTTTAGCAGCTCGTCGTTCAGCTCATCCGTTTGGTGAATAAGTTCTGTAGAAACAAGTAGGGAATGAAAGCAAGTCTTCAGTCAAAAATGCCATTAAATGTTTGTGGGGAAACTGTAAGGCAAATGGGGATGTGGCTCAACATTCTTATTTAAATTCAGCCCAGAAAAGTGATTCCCATTTTCCTGTGCCCCTGTGTTGCCATTTATTTTGCTCCCATCACCCCTTGGCTGTTGCCTGATGTGGAAGCACAGTTCTGTGAGAATCTACAATTGGAGGTTTGGAATTGAGACCTTTTCAGTCCTCTCTGCTGCTTCTAGTCACTAATTTGCTGATCGCAGAGCTCCAGGTTTTGCTCCGCAACAGAACAGAAGCGGCAGGAAGCACAAACTGGGAATGAGCAACACACTCATGATGGGATGAGCTTGAAGGTCCCTTCCAGCCCAGGGCATCCTGTGCTTCTGTGAAAACTCCAGTGACTCTTCATCCAGTATCGCTTTCCCCATGAAACTCCTGAAGACTGTGGAGAATAACTCAGTGATACGAACAGATTTGTGTCCTTGTATTGTGGGGCTTCCTGTCGTCCCAGAAGGGCTCCTGCTTCCAGGAGTGGACAGGGTGGGATAAGGGGTGAGGTGAGCAGGGCCCCTGATCTCTCTCCTGCTCTGTGAGCCCCACAGCATGTGCAGGGTGAGGGAGTGATGCGGATCTCCTGTTTGGCCGGGAACTCTGTGGAACCACATGAAGGAAGCGGCCAGGCGGGCACTGTGTGTGTGCCGGGAGATGAGCAAAAGGAAGTGAGAGAAAGGGATTGACCTGAGCTGTTCCTTAGACACACTTAAACATTTTGGAAGAGAAAGGAAACTCTCTCCTTGGGAGGAGGAGGAGGAAGTTAGAACTGGAGGAAGGAGGCATGGGGTGATCACTTATTGCCCTGCTCGGCCCGGGCCGCCCGAGAGCCCCGGCGGTGTCACAAGCCCCAGGGCTGCTCTCTTGGCTCTTGTCCTGCCTGGAATGGCCTCCAGACACAGTGCTGCTCCATTGCTGTGATCAGTAAAAGGTGCAGGGGAGCCCCTTGGGCAGGTCTGGTCCCCCGAGCGCCCAAACCCAGGGGAGCCCAGAGTGGGACACACACGTGCGTTCTTTGGCGTCCTGTGCAGAGTGGCGCGACAACATCTCACTGCCCCACTTATCCCCGGCGTAGCTGGCAGGCAGCTTGTGGGTTGGGCTGGATGGGCCATAGCCCCTGGGGCTCAGGTCTCCTTTGTACCTCTGGTTAGACTGGTTAGAAAGGGAAAGAAAAGTAAGAATTTTTTTTGGTCGTTTTTAATTTTCTTAAGCTTTCTGCCTCACACCCACGGAGGGACAAACTGCCGTGTTCTCCTTGTGCTGATGTGGGGCTGGGGAGACCTCAGGTGGAGCTGCATGGAAGAAGTTAATTTCTGGGAATGAAGAACCCAAAGCAAAGTCTGAAGTTTGCGCAAGGGAATTCCTAGTTGTGCCAAACGTGTTCGATCTCATTGGAAGGCAGAGCCTCACTGCTCCGTAGCTGGGATGTGAAGCGGGACCACTGCCAAGGGCCTGGAGCGGACTGGAAAGTTTTTTGACGTTTTGATTAAACTAGCAGGGATTTATCCAGAAGCCTGCTGGGCCGCCTTAGGCTTTGCCCAAACGCTGCAATACCAAAATGGGGAAGCAATTCCATGCTTCCCTAGGGTGTTTAGAACACTCCAGCTCCACATTTCTGCAGTGCAAGTTGCAGTATTCAGTTAATTCTCACTTAGATGGTGTTTCCATCTGCCTCCACTCCAGTAACGTGTTCCTGGTGCTGAACTGAACTGGCTGAGGGAAGTGTCCATCTTTAATTTAACCCCCAAGAAAAATCTTGATGTGGAAAAATATGGAAAGCAGGAGGCTGGTGCACAAATAGGAAGGATAGGCCTTATTTGGGAAGACGATCGTAGCAAAATGTGAGTTTTATCATAGGAGACTCAGGAATCTCCTGGCTTTGTCTACTTCTGAAGGTCTGTCCTGATTGGTGCATAGTATCCTAAGAAATCAGGGAGGTCTAATGACAACATTATTCCCAGAGGCAGATTGTGCCCTGCAGCTGATACCAGTCAGGTATTACCTGACTACAGACCTGTTTGAGCTCTTCCAGTTTCACCACATCCAGGATATTGTATGGAACATAACCGGCCTGCCCACTCCGGTTGAGCAACTTCCACCACTGCTTATTATCTTCCAACACCTGAGAGAGGGACAAAAATAAATCTGCTGTGGGAAAATGGGATTTCAGGCATAAACAACCAGGATATAGCGGGGCCGAACCATCCGAAAGGTGAAGTTGCCAGAAGGACATCACTGAGGCCAGGAGCTCTAATCAGATCTGTTGCTCTCAGATGCAATCCAGGACTGAAACTTTTCCTGGAAAGCATCAGAATTTATCGTAAGGATGAACAGGAGAGCACCTCTGCGTGCTGAAGAACTCATAGTTCCTACATAATGTCCCTGTTTCTCCAGCCCTTTTTTTCCTAATGACTGAGTTTCTGATGTCTTTTTGCATTAAAATAAATAATTAAATAAATAAAAAGCCACATTTTGCAGAGAAACCTTTTCCTCAGGTCACAGATCAGTGTCAGCCCAAGTCACGTCCCACCTTGTCCAGCTGCCAACAGTGCTGCAGTAAGAGAAAGGTTATGAGAAAGGTGCTTTTCAGAGAAAACAAATCCTCGTGGAGGAGGAAGTGGTGATAAGGAACCGACCCAGCGGGGGATGAGCAGGGCTCTAGAGCGAGTTGTTGTCCTCCCTCCTCACTGTGGTTAAAATGGGACCGATGTCTTTGAGCTGAGGAAATGACACAACACAGCACAGGCAGCCTGCTCCAGCTTTGGGTTTGAGCAAAGCTTTGTGTCACTGCTGAGATACCACCAGGGAAAATGGAGTTGGTGCTTGTTGCTATCCCGAGCTCTCTCCTGCCCCTGGGGGACACACCTTTTCCAGGAACGGTCACGTACCTCCAGGATTTCATCCTTCAGCACCGAGAGCTCATTGGCGTTTCGCGCGGTGAAATCGTAGCGGATTTTGGCAAATCTCTTGGGCACAGCCACCCCCTGGGCCTCGAAATTCCTGCAGAAGAGAAGTGGCCTGAAGTTCATTAACCTGAGCTAGACTGTTGGAAGGACTCTGTGTGGAAGCTGGAATTGTATTAGAGGATCATCATAAACTAAAAATATATGTGACAATGTGGCCAGATTGCAATGAATCTAAAGACAGGACAGGGTTGGCTCGAGCTCACAGAGCTGCTGCCTCCAGTGTAAACTAACCGCCTCGTGAAAGCAAATGGTTTTTCACAGACATTATTCAAATAAAAGGGGAAAGGGGAAAAAAAACCCAACCAAGAAAAAAGGAAGGTTCCCATTAGCAAAAAAAGCCTACATGAAAAAGTGAGGTTGTGAGCTATGGCCGAAGGGCGGAGTTTGGTGCTGATTCTCAATCAATTCAGCAAATGACAGTGCATTGATGCAACTGTTTTTTTAGTCAAATTTAGTCCTGATTCTTCACAGTAATTTGCCTCAAGAAAATGAGCCCCATATCCTTTGGTGAGTTCCCTGTTGGCTGAGGCCCAGACCTTCGGGCCGTGACTTCTCAACATACTTGCAGTGAGACTGGCTCCCTCTTAATTGCTTCTTTTTGAAGTATGGTTTGTCACTATCATCCTGCTGAAGATGAACAGGGCTGGTGTCTCATCTTCATATATTCTTCCCCCTCGTCCCCTCTCCTTCTTTTCCCCTTTTTCACCTCTAAATAAATTTCTTCAAGGCGATTTAACCCTGGGATAGTCTAATCCACTTTAGTCCTTCGTGGTCCACCCTCAGATAGATGTGTTGGCACAGAAGAAGTAAGGGTGTTCTCTTAGGATCTGATACTGTAATAAAGGGAAGAGAAAGATGAAAAAGGCATTTAATGTTTGTCTGTTTTCTCTCCATGTCATTTCGTGAACATGTACTCACACTTGGCCAAGAGTAGTGCATTCAGACACTGAATATGAGTATTGAAGAGGGGACTGAGAAGGAAGAAGCTTAGTGTTCTGCAATAGGAATTATGCTTTGGGGATTTTACGAATTGTTTCCCTCTTTTTCACCATCATGCTCTTCTTGCACACTTCCTTGTCTTTTGCTATTGAGCGAAAGTCTGGAGGCTCAGAAAGCCCAAGTTTCATCTGAGAAAGATTTCCTGTGTCAGAGAGAACGGAAGGGATTCTGTTTCCATCCTTTCATGCCAGGAAGGATGAACTGCCTGTATCAGGAGGTGCCGAATTGGTTCTGGGTGCTGCTGTAGCTCACAGAATTGCAAGACCCAGTGCTGCAGGAGTTCAAATAACAGACCAGTGGAAAGGCTCAGGGGCCACAAGCTGTGCTGCATCTCTCATGGACTTGCAAGGAACCTCTCCTTTGGTGTCTGTGCAAGTGCTGGCTGATGTGGGCACTAGGATTGCTCTTTTAATCAGGCAGCTCCAGTACCTTTCAGAAAAGAATTTTCATGGCACATCATGAGCCATTAATCTCTTGACTAACCATAACATTTCCTTACTCCTTGGTTTTACAGCATTACTCAAACACTGACATTTGTCATTTCACCAGCCATCTCCCTTGACCTCTAGCATCAGGCACTTGCAGGGGGAAGGATCTGGTCTCACAAATATTTTCATACTCTGATCTCTGTGATTTATTAACCATGAAGTTTTGCCTTCAGAACTCAAGATGCCATTTCAAATAATTTCATGTGCAAAAGTCGAGTTATTGGGCAAAAGGGATCCTTGATAGCTGGGTACAAAGGACAGCAGGACTGCTGTTGCTGTTTTCTTTTCAACTACTGTGCTTGCTGTGTGACCTTGAGGAAATAGGTTCACTGCAGCTTTATGGTTCCGTTTTTGCATAGGGAAAATAAGGGCAGTGATAATTGCTTTCAGTTGTAAAACACTTCAAGATTTATGGAATATGAATGATTCTTACTAAGTGAAAAGTGTTGCAAAGCTGGCTTAGTTGCACACTGTGCTAACAAAATCCCATATCAGCCTATTGACCCCAGCCTGAAACACTCATTAAAGTTTATGGGACATTTTGGTGGATGAGTTGAGGCAGTTGTTCTGCTGGAAATATCATACTGAAAGCACTTTTAAATCCATCATCCGCTTTGACTTTTTTCTCTATTAAAACTAAACACAACTGCTTGCTCTTTCCAGTTTTCTTAGTTTAGTTTTTGATGGGTAAGTACTCACTGTTAACTCAGCTTGTACCCCCATGGCATCTGAGACATTACAGTTCATTCTAGTCATAGCATAAACACACAATAGCTGTTGTACTGAGACAAAAAGAGTTATAAAACATGTAAGATATCCAATGGACTGGTATTAACTATCAAGTTGCATGGTCACTTTTGAATGTCAAATGTTCTTTTTATGGATACTGCATTAATTTAATTTGTGCTTAAACGTTAGCTAGGCTAGACATTGGTGTCTGAAAAGTTTACATATTTTTCCAATGTCAAAATGTGTAAATTTAGTATTAAAGAAACAAAACATATTTACTTGTACTAGAGGAAAAATACTTTCGTAGCAAAGAAATTAACTGAGGTGCTCTTTAGAAATAGGTCTGGCTTGCTTACAGAATTGTTGCTTATGCAGTAAAGCAGATCTACAGATGTTTTCTTTTTTTCTTCCAGATAAAACTTGGATTGTTTGAAAAGTGGGGAGATATTTCACCATAGTACAAAAGAAGATACAGAAGAGGAGAGCAGAATGAGAGCTTTGCAAGTGCCACATGCCTGCAGCCTGCTGTCTTTAGCGATGCTGTTCCTTCCAGTCACTGGAACGTCAAAACAAAATATCCCAAGACTGAAGCTTTCCTATAAAGGTAAACTTTTCAGTAGTTTTTCTGATTCTGCCACTTTCGTTTCGATGTGATACTGCCAGCAGTTCTTTTTGTATTACTAACCAGGAAATACATAATAGAAGCCTTAAAGATGGATGAATTCTGCCTCGGGGCAGTATTAAAATCTGGGTTTTTTGTTGTGTCGGGGCACATGTTTCTGAAGTATAAATGTCTTTTAAAAGTATTATTTCTGTTTGCTCCAAGAGGATGTTAACAGACTATACATAAATTAGAGGGGAGTGGTCCTTGAAAGGCTCTGAGGTGCATTGGAGACATTCCTGTGTGGCTGGTGCGGATGATGTGACACATGGAGGACATTCACACCTTCCTACAGCATCAGAGAAAGTTGAGAGCGCTGACTCAAGTGTTTCAAGGGGACTGACATTTATTTTTGTAATAATTCTTTTTCTATCACTAAGTGGGTATGTTAAACTCTTCATATGTGGTTTTCTTTCTCCTTGCCTCTTTGGATCACAAAAGCGTGATTCTCTGCAGAATTTCTTAGTCTTGTGTGTAGTTCTTGTTAAGAATGGTACCGTCTGAGGGATTTCAACACAGACATATTTATGTATTAATGGCCAATTTTTTAAAGAAGGTGGATTTCTTTTTGCTTTGAATGTACAGTACACCTCCACAGGCACAGAGATGTGTCACTGACACTTCCTTCTTTAGTGAAAACAAATGCTCTCCAGTTAGTTATGTTTCAGCTATGTCAGCCCCTTGCCCTTAGGGGAGCTATTTCTGCTCTGTTTTTCAAACTTATGTCTTCCTATGCATTGCAGAGTTACACTCAGGATGGTGTGATGGGACAGGCTGTAGAGCCTTCATCGGGGCTTATGATATGTTTATCATGAGTTTAACACCCAGAGAAATGTATTGAGTAAGCAGAATGACATGCTATTTATTTACAAGCTTCTCTTTTGCTAGATTTGCATGCCACTGTGCATGCTATTCCACTGTGTATATAAATGTGTTTGGATGTGTTTGTGCGAGAGAGACAGAGGAAGCAAGATCAAGGGATCTTGACAACATTTTTATAAATTCAGGGAACAGTTGCACTCCCTGAAGCCAATGCATACAGAAACTGAAAGAGCTGACATGAGTTATGAAAGTTAGCAGTAAAACCCTCCTGACATACAGCCAGCCTTCTCACAGCTAGGCCTTTTGAGCTAATTCCCAAAAGCAGCATATACCATATGGCCATGGCATTTACTGTGGATTTGACACTCACGATTAGTGAATCCCTCTCAACTTCAAAAGCAGATAGCCTTTGGCAAAATCCTGATGGATGCCTTTGGCAGGTAAAGAGGGGGAGAAAGAAAAATTAGTGAGGTCAACACAGGGGAAAAAAAATGGCTGAAATCTTAGTTTAAAATAGTGGCAGAGACCTGCTGGGAACAGTTGGGAAAATGCCTGAGCTCGTTTAAAAAGACAGTGAGCAGATGATTGATATTTAGGCCCTGACCCAAACTTTTCTTAGCAACTTTATAAACCTTTCAGTTTGGCTTGAGGGATACCGTTTCCTGTCCAAACTTATTCACCTATATCCCTGTAGGGGGGGAAAATCAACAACAGATACAGATGCAAAACAGCACGTAAATCTTAGTTTTGAGAGCTGTGATGGAACTGAAAAGTCAGAAGAAAGAGAATTACCAGAATTTATTGTGCCTTGTCTTACTTTCTTGGGGGGTTGGAAGGTGTATATTTTTCCACATGGAACAAGAAATAATTTAATGCTGTTTTTTCACATTTATGTATTGTAAATGATTCCAGTATAGCTTATCATAATTAAACTATATTTTGCATGTTGACAACAGAATATCAGATGTACTGAATATTTAATATAGTTGTGAGAATTAAGCCCACCTTCCTCCCCCCAAATCTTTCAGACAAAACAATTCCAAGGTTTCTGAGAATAAGATGTAGGAGAAATGAACTGTTTTGCCAGTTCTCATAAAATTGTTAGTCATGTCACTGACAAGTCCTGGCATCTCTGTTCTTTGGAATTCATACTTGAACTATCATGAAGAGGAGAATACAGGGCTCTTTTCCTTCTTTATGGAAAACAGATGAGAACTGGCCACATCAGGCAGTTCCAAAAACCTGGTCACATGTGTCTTTGAAGGGAAGGTTTCATCTCCTTTCAGGTGCAATGTGCTTATGGCATAGCTCCATCTTCCCAGAAGAGCTGAGCATTTGCTGGGGCAGGAGAGCTGGAAGTAAGCGGGACTTTGCTCTGCAGTTACTGAATCTCCCAGTTGCATCAATCAGTGCTGGATGGAGGAAGAGGGAGAGGGTAGGGTGGTTAAAGATGTGTCTATAACTGCAGGAGTGCTTCAATAAACCACAGCATGTCAAAGCTCCTTTGTGTTCAAACAGCAATTGAAATTTTAGACCTTCTCTGAATGGCAGTTATAGGTTTCCTTCTTCTCAAGGTTGTCATCTTAACGAATGGGAATCTGTGCAGGAAATGTTAAGATATTCCAGTGAGTGATGTTGGGATCAATGTAAAGTCATACAATGGATTTCCTTTATTGTTTGTCCCAGTCTAAAGATGTGTTCTAAAAAATTGTGCATGTATAAAACTAAAACTACACACAAATCAATTAAAATATGTTGTAGTACAGAATCAAAGTCATATATTTTCCACCTGTGTTAACCGAATACACTATGATCTTTAATCACATATCTCATCCTTTCACATTTTCCCTGATCCATTAGTTGAAAAATTCTCTTATTCACTCAGACTTAACGTTTAGATACTCGTTCATGTCATTACTATCCCAGAAATTGTCACTCCTCTTGTGATGTTTTTAGGGTGCTCTCACTCCATATACCTTACTTATTCTGTGTATCTTAGATACTTCTACAAGATTGAGGTGCTTTTACTATTACAGCTTTAATATTAGGAGAAGGTAACAAACTGTCTTCTAATAGAAGATTATGATCTTTAGAAAACCAGGGGATGATTTTGAGTAATATTCCATATTTTGACTCTCTTTGCCTAGTACTGCTTTCAGTCTAAGACCAACAGTGTGTATTTATCACTCATTTTCATGTAGCTGGAGATAACCTGTGACCTTCATCCAAACTGCAGAACTCCACAAGCACAGAAGTGATATTCAGCTTCCCTAAGCAGCACGTCCTTGTTGTCTGCTGCCTCATTTAACATCCTCATTCCAACCTCTAGAGCAGATGCAGAAGGTTTTCATATACCAGTGTAATTCATTAATGTCATTTTCAGGACAGCATCAGTTCTGTTACTAAAGAATGGAAGGCTCAGTGTCCTAATTCATGTATGTTTAATTCATACAGTGTAGACAGTCTTGTTTCTGTTTGATCTTCTGAGTAATAATTTTTCCTAATTCATTGGGAGGTCCTTCCATAAATATCGTGTGTGTGTCTTTTTAGATTTTACTTCATAGGGAGAAGTAAAGAATAGCCAGACCAGAAGGTTGATTGCCTTCTGAGAAAAAGAAGAAAAAAAAGCAAATTTTTCTCAATTTGTGGCTATCCTAAAATTTTCTGCCGAAAGAGAGAATCCTAATTGCAAATTTAACCCTATTGATTTGATTTACTTGGCTGCTTTTCATGGACATTTTAGTAAGTGTAGTCTGTGTTCTCAGTGAATGCATTTATATTACAAAAGTGTGCACCCTAGTTTCTTGGCTGGGGGGCATGCCCTAGCCCAGATTTGGACATTGTCACCAGTGACATCCACAAACATCTATCATTCCCGTGTGGGAATGTGGCCATTCCCCAGAGCAAGCCATGCTTACTGGGAATGTGGCCATTCCCCAGAGCAAGCCATGCTTACTGTGACAGCGGTGACTTGGTCAGAGGACCAGGAATCCTGCATTGTGACACAGTACAGAGGAATAAGCAGGACTGAAGGCAACGTTTGGCTTTTAAAGCAGGATTTACTTAGCACTGTTAAAAACGACTATGGTAGTAATTTACATCTAATAAACAAAAGCATTATTCTCAGCTGATTTGTTTTTCTCCATATAGAATGAATTAAGATGCAGTCTCATTCTCACTGAAGTCATGGCAAGAGTTTTTCCACTGAAGTAAATTGAAGCAAGATCAAATTCACGCTCCTCACTTTTTTCATCTTACCTAAATAAACTAAAGACAGGTAGTTCTTTCTCCTCTGCTGAAGGATGACAGTGCTAAATCATCAGCTCCACATGGAAATTAGCCATGTTTAAGGATTGTTTAGTTTCACGCAGTGTTTTGCGCACAGGATTTTCTTCCCCCAGAGTGATCCATTCTTAAAACATGGTGAAAAAGCAAACAGAGAACATTTTGGTGCCAGGAATTCTTTTGAAAATTTGACTGGGTGAATGCATTTCCTTAATGTTCAAAAATTATCCTTTGACCATGCTATTTAACAGTGTCAAGCATTCTGTTCTCTATATTGTTTTTGCTTTAAACCTGTTTCATTTTAGAACTGATGAGATGCTTAACTGTTGCATCAGAGCAGTTAGTTTGTTCAGTTTCAGTACAGCTGGCTTATTTCCATGTCATGCATCATTTAATTATACATATAAAACATAGTTAAAATTGTACAGCTCCATGAGCCTCACTTAAACTGTCTGTGGCACTGCAGTAATCCCAGTACCCTGACGGGGTGTTGCACAGCTGTGACTGGTTGGAATGTGGTAAACTGGTGATGTGTAAGAGAGCCTAGAAGTGAGCTTGCATTTTGCAGCTGTGCTTGCTCTACTGGAAGAGGAAGTTAAACCAGAAAAAAACTGCTCTTGTGGCAATATCAGCATCTGTAAATCTGAATGCTTAATGAAAATCAAGGAAAATGTGCTGAGTGAGGAAGTGGTGCTTTTCCCTTGTTTGTCATTTATTAATTTTTGGTGGTTTGTTATTTCTCAGAAAAATCTATCTCAGATTCCTCTGTGGAAAAACATGAAGTGTTTATGTGAGAGTGAAGATCCTAGTATTGGATGATTGTCTAGATATGCAAAAGACTTTGCCTGTTTTGTCTCAAAAATGCTTTCTGGAGGCAGTGATCATTGAGACTTAAAATGTACCCTAGCTTGGGGTACATTTGGATGGATGGGCACTGCTGTCCATGTGTATATGCTGTCGACTGAGTATAAACTTGAAGGCATTTATTACATCTTAGTAATGGGAAAAGCAGCAAATTTCTTACAGACATTTTTTTCCTTTTTTAAGCTAGTGAACTTGAAGGTCAGATTCAACTATATGTTGCATTTTCTGTCATATAATTATCATATCTATAATGTCCTGAAGAGCAGCCTCCAGTCAGTGACATCAACAGTTTACACAGCAGTTGAACTAAGAATAACCTTGGAGAACTGACCCATGTCAACCTCTTATGAGTGTAAACTGTAGTTCACAACAGTTTCTGTTTTTTCATGATCACAGAAGGGCCTCAGTTGGATAAAAGAAGAATTGTGTTCAAAAAATACAAAACTATTCTGCTGAATGTTCACTTTACTGTATCTCAGAAGAGGAGAGGAAACAAAACTGAAAGAGTAATACTTAATAAAGTATTTTTGCTCCCTTATAAAAAGAAGGACAGGACAACATCAAAAACAGCTTCCCTAGAAGAATGCAGGGAAGATACATGATAAGTGGCATCAGCTTGGAAGAGGGATCAAAACTCTTTCTTTGATTGCTTTTACTAATGACATCTGTTTAAGCAAATCCAATTCAGAGCAGTTTCAGAAATCCCAAACTTGTTCTCTTTCTGAGCACTATTTGGAGGGCATGATCTGCCTGACATCAGTGTCTGTCTAGCAGTGGACATCTGTGGTCACTATGCAGGTGCTCGATTCACATCCTGTTTCCTTTTCCTCCCTCCCCATTTCTGCAGTTCCATTTATAGGTGAGTTCCCCAAAGAAGAGCTGAGGAACATAGGGGATGACTCTTCCGTACTCACAGTCCTTTGGAGATAAATACACAGAGATAGCAGAAAGAGTCAGAATTTCCTTTAATAAACCAGCGCAATATCAGACAGGAAGGGCCAGGAAGTGTCCAAGAGCTAGAGCATTACACAGATGGGCTGGGAGGGCTGGGAATGTTCAGCCTGGAGAAGAGGAGGCTCTGGAGAGCCCTTAGAGCCTTTTCCAGTGCCTAAAGGCGCCCCAAGAGAGCTGGAGAGGGACTTGAAGAGCCTGGAGTGAAAGGACAAGGAGGAATGGCTTCCCGCTGCCAGAGGGTGGGTTTAGATGGGATATTGGGAAGAAATCCTTCCCTGTGAAGGTGCTGAGGCCCTGGCACAGGTTGCCCAGAGAAGCTGTGGCTGCCCCTGGATCCCTGGCAGTGTCCAAGGCCAGGCTGGACAGAGCTTGAAGCAACCTGGGATAGTGAAAGGTGTCTCTGGCCATGGCAGGGGGTTGGAACGGGATAATCTTTAAGGTCCCTTCCCACCCAATCCCTTCTGTGATTCCATGATTCCAGCATCTCTACACACATGGAGAGCCAAAGCGCAGTGCAGCATCTTTGGCACCTGATCCTTAAGGTCACTTTGCTGGGCTGATGTTGGGAAACAAGACCTATGGATGGACTGATGAAGTCAGTCAATATTTTTGCCTCCTGCGGTGGAAAACACCTGCGATTCCTTTCCTTGCAGAGCTGCTGGGGGTTAAACAGCAGACAGTGCTTATGGGAATAACCCCTCAGCTGATCTTTGTCTTCCCTTGGTGGTTATTAACAGTGGCAGGGAGTTGTCTCCAGGATGCCCAAACGTCCCAGTGTCACTGTACGTGTCCGTGTGCGTTCATGAGGTTCCGAGGCGGGAGCCAAAGCTCCGGGCGTGCGGATCCATTACCTATTTCCATGTGGAGTGATGTTCTGTTTGAAGGCATCCCCGACCTGTGTCTGCTCAGCCGTCTGACCACGCTTGAGTGAGGAGTTCCAGTAAGGATATCCATTGGCTGAGGAGAGCTGGAAAGGCAGACATGGAGTCAGTGTTACCAGGAAAGGGGAAAGCTGATCGGAGAAAAGGAGAGGGATAGTGGTAGATGAGTCATGGTCTGGCAGATTTTGGTCAAGGTGTTCTCCAGGGAAGCCTGTGTCCCTGGAGCTCAGTTACGCTGTAGGGTGCTGTTGCCTTGGATTGGGAGAGGCTCATTATTGCTGCCCTTTTCCAGCCTCATTTGCTTTCTGTATTTAACTGGGGCAACCGGATCCAACTGAGTTTTGAGCCAACTACTTGTTGCATGCCACCACTACCCCTGCAGCTCCATTTCTCCGGAAAAGGGGGAGGGAGAGTGAAGAGACAGGGACACAGGACTAACCTTCCTCTTGCAAGTGTCCAATGTCTATTTCCCAGGGAGCTCCACGGAAGATTTCTGTGGGTGGTTCCCAGCCGTTGTGGAATTTGGGGATGTAGGTGGGGATGTTCGTGTCTCGGGGCCACTCGGCTCTAGGACAGAAAATGGGAATATGAGGTGACATTCACGAAGAATGTGTCTTTCAGGGCATCCCCTGAAAGAAGAAGCAGGAGCATCAGGGAATCCAAGCATCCCGTCTGCATGGGGAGCCTGGGGAGATGGCAGCTCTGTCCTTACCTGGATCTGGTCCATGTCTCCCCCAGGGAATCCCAGAGGTTTATCTCTTTGGGTGTCAGGTGTCCTCTCAGGAAATCGGTGGTGTCTTTAGAAAGCAGTGGGCTGAGGACAG
Source organism: Coloeus monedula (assembly GCF_965178545.1). Taxonomy (NCBI): domain Eukaryota; kingdom Metazoa; phylum Chordata; class Aves; order Passeriformes; family Corvidae; genus Coloeus; species Coloeus monedula. The sequence continues at coordinate 113,293 of NW_028120648.1, read as the reverse complement.
ACGGGGCCAGCTCGGGGCCACCGCAGCTGTTGATGATCTGGGTCACACACAAACCACACAAAGAGAAGAGAACTTGCAGGAAACGGTCAAAATGTCAAACCAGGGACACACAGATGAGCAGGAAGCGAAGACAAAGCTGATCCTTGGATCAGCACAGTCACTGCAAGAAACATCAACCTAAGTCTTTGAAGGAGACTGGACAGTTCAAGGGAACATGAGATTTTTTTGGATTGGAGTCAAAGGAAGAGCTGATCTACAAATGAGCTGTTGTTACAGACGAGTGAAGTGTCAGAAGCTGACACTTCAAAAAATGGAAAGTATCTTGCTATTCCTTTGTGGCTCCTTTTCCAAGTTGGGATTTCTGCTTCCAAGCATTTTCAGTGCAAATACTGAACCGTATTTGCCTGAAGGTGAGACCAGACAGATTCCCAGTGGGGATTCCAGCTGGCTGCCCCTTTTGTTCACAGTAATGCCTTATTGACCCGGTGGAAGGATTCATATTTGCTGGGATTCCTGTATTTACTTCAAGCTTCAAACCGGATCAGAGGCCAGGAACAACCGGCATCACTTCTGGAAGTTCCTGAGAAAGCTGTGGCCAGGTATGAGCAGTTTTCCAACCCTGTTGCACAATCTATCTACTTGTAAGTGTGAACTAGAAATAAAAGGAGTTCCCAGTGAGACCTGGGAATAAGATTTACCAGTTCCAGCGGCCTGAAGAGGAAATGCACCAACTCTGAAGCACGGGGGTTTTGGATGTGCTTCCTTAGTTTGGCCTGAAAAGAGAACGTAAACACAGTTTAACCCTAACCTGAGTGTGCCTTCTCTTTTCTGTCACATGGGGCGAGTGTTGTGGACTGATGAGAAGAGTAAGGGATGGAGGAGTAGGAATCATTCATTTTTATTTTGTGTCCATTTCTAATTCCCAGTGAATTTCAGGCGGGGGGGAATACCCTCTCTGTTAAATCAGTGCCTTTAAAGCTAATTTGAACAGACACAGAACACCTTGGCTTATTTTGAAAGTCCTAGTGAGGAAGGGCCAGGATTGCTGGTGCTTCTGCCTCTTGCAGGGTTGAGAATCCCACTAGTTCCATGGATGAAAACAACAGGATAGGTGTTCTGAGGGTCCCCTGGCAAACTGCTGACAAGGGAAAGTCTCCACCAAGGTCTTGCCTGGGGCACCCGGAGCTGCCCTGGCCACTGAAAGGCTCCAAATCCAGTGGTATTTGAGGTGAGCTGTGGCAGAATGGAGGAGCAAACACTTGGGATTGATTTACTGCAAGAACTGGGTTTCAGTAACAGCAATCAGCTGAGCTGTGGTGAGAAACCTCTCCAGTTTGTGCTCCCATTCAGCTCCTTCTCCTGTCCTGGACTCCTGGCACTGTTGCCATGGGAGACAGGCTCCCCGCTCCTACCGAAATGCAAAGCATTTGAAATGCCGGAGATGAAACATTAATGTGGAGTGGGAAGTGCGAAACAACTGCTGGCAGCAGGGTGACCCAGTGAACGGGCACTTCCCAGGGACTCGGCAGCCCCATGGTGAGGAACGTGGCAGGACCCCACCACAGTGTCCCAGCTCTGCTGCGTGCTCCACCCTGGGCTCTTGCCAGGAGATCAGCTGCTCCTTCTGATTCTGAGCAGGCACAAATTAGCCATATTTGCTTCTCAAAGAAAAGGCTGGAGCTTGGTATCCTGCTTTAAGGTTGTTTACAGTCTCTTGGTTTTCCTTATTAATAACTGCCCAGGAAGGAGCTTGTAGGATGTGTTCGCTGGACAAGTTTGGTCACAACTGACAGAATTCCTGCTGCAGTGGTGAGGCAGGGACTGAGCCTGGTTCACTGTCCCCAGAGCTCAGGTAGTACAGGACAGTCAGGCCAGTAAAGCCCCTGCTCAGGGCTGGGAACGAGATCCTGGCCAGCTTTCCCTCTCTGCCCCTCTCTGCAGTCCTGCTGGCCTATGTCATGCCCTGGGGCCACTCTGCCGTTGCTCAAATGGCCAAAATCCACTCATCCAGGAGTGGGAAAGGGAGGGAGGGCACAGGAATTCATCTTAGGTGGTGAGGCCTGGAAATTTTCAAGGCAACAAATTGATCTTTGGATAATTACAGCAGAGCAGAGAACACGGTGCCATGGGCTCTGGCAGGGCTGTGCTCAGCTCTTTGTTCTCTCCCAGGTCCAAAAGTGTGACCAGTTCCAGCAGCAGCAGCAGCAGCAGCAGTGACAGCTCAGCCAGCGACTCCTCTGACAGCCAGGACTCCTCTACCTCCTCCGAGGACAGTGACAGTGAGGACAGCTCCTCCTCTGTTGAGAGTCTTTCTGAAGAATGGCTAAAAAGCAAAGGTCATGATAACACAGCAGGCTTAGTAAAGATGCAGACACTGAGTCCTTGAGCAAGAGGTTGCATAGATAACAGAATGTGCATTCAGATAAGTAAGAAGACAGAAACCATATGGAAGAGGAAGATAAGACCACCGTGTTTACAGATCCCACGGAATAGCTCCCACCAATGAGGAGCTCGACTTTTGCAATATGTATGAGCTAATTAAAGGTACTATAAGTGTAGTTTTGAAAAATAAATCGAGACTTGCTGAACATGATGCCTTGAGTGCTTGTCTCCCGCGACTCCACCCAACACTCCTCCTCCTCCCCCTCCTCCTCCTCCAGCAGCTCTTCCTCCTCCTCCGACTTCGACTCGGATCCGAGCTCCTCCAGCAGCAGCAGCAGCAGCAGCTCTGAGGATGAGCCCCCAAAGAAGAAGAAGAAGAAATAGCTGGGGAGCTGCAGGACTGGTGTGGAGTGGGGGACAAGCCCCTCCCAGGGGCTGGAGCACACGGCTGCCAAACATTCAATGGTCAACATTTCTACTGCTCACACTTTCCAAGTGTTTTGCCTAGTTGTTCCTAGGACATGGAAGGTATTAAATGGCTTCCTGAGATGTACTGAGAGAGTATTTTTGTGCTTTATCCTTTTATGGAAGATTTTACTTTTTTAGTTCCAAGAAAAATTAAAAAAAAATCTATCATCAGATTCGTTTCCATGAGCTGAAGTCCAGTAACCTGGATGCTTACATGCTGGAAAGCAGAAGCTTTTTATTGCAGGTTATGTTGTGCATTGTGTGCTGTTCCTCTGTTAATGACAGCTTCACTTCCATTGAGAAAATCCTCTCCAACTGTTAAAAGCAGAAGTTTTTCAGCGCTGCTGTGGAGCTGTGGCAGTGTTGAAGCTGAATGCACAACGTGTCCCACACAGAGCCTCCCATCTCATCAGCTGGTGCCAAATGGATTCTGTGCTGCTGAGCTTGTGTTCCAATGGCTTTTCCTGATGCTTCCAGGTCCAGTCTTAAGTGCACCATCCAGCTGAGCTGTGTTGGTTTGTTACTGATCAATGGAGTGCTTGTCCTGCCCGCAGGCTCTGGGCTTTTCACTCCCCTGTGGCCTTGGCTCGTGCGTTGGAAGTGTTTGCTGAGACACAGAGTGTTGGTGGTGGGAAGCAGCAGCTCAGTGACTTGGGGCTGCTGCTGCTTTAGGAGTTTCATCTTTGTGCCTTTTTTTTGTCAATTCGGTGTGCCCCAGTGAGACAAGGGCTGCAGTGGGTGTTCTGCAGAGCTCCAGCATAATATTGCCACGCAGCAAAAGCAGAGAAATAATAACAGCCACAACTGGGCACTGTTCTCACTGGATGCTCAGTAAAAAAGAGACTCCTTGAAATAAAGGGCTCAAAGGAAAGTGTTTCCCTTTGCATGTGTGAAATGCAGGATTGCCGAGTGACAGTCTGCAGAAATTCAGTCATTCTTTGTTTGTGGGAACTGCCCTGGAGAAGGAAGTGAATGCAAAAGCCCCACAAGCCCTACAAAAGCAGATGCAGACAGGCTGCAGAGCAGGGATTGCTGGATGCAGAGTGGGAATTCGTTGTTCTTCTGGTGCATTGAAGCAGTTGCCATTAGGATTTTATTTGGTGATGCAGTCTCCTGAATTTCTTCTTGTCGGAGTGCCCTTTGTGGGGAGGGGGCATCACTTGTGGAAGAATTCTCAAGTATCTTGGTTTAGGTAGAATACAGTAACTAAAGTATTTTTAATAATTTTTATGGAAAAAGTAGTGCGTAGACTTCCTTTGGAATAAACTGTACTTCTTTAAATGTTTGTGCGTGTCTGTGTGCACTCCTGTGTTTTACAGAACACGCTGCAGACTGTAAATAAAACTACCAGAAAGGTGTTGAAGTCTTGTGGACTGAATGTACCATTTAATGGGAAAGGGAATAAATTATTAAGCAGCAGTTGCTAAGTGGATGCTTCCTGCAAATATCTGAAATCTTTGTGGTGTTTGTGTGCAGGTTTCAGCTGGAGTTGCCCTGGCATTGCCTCCCAGAGGGGCAGGATTGCTCCCCAGGAAGTTCTCCAGCCAGAAGTCCCTCTGGATCCAGATTATTTTTTAAAAAAAGTTTAGTTTGTCTTGGCTTTTTCTTTTTTTCCTGCCCTTTCTGGTTTGTCTCTCCCTGTTCTTCTTTTACAGAGGAACCCCTCCCCAGCCTGGCCAGAGCCGCAGCCTCCTTCATGTGCCGCTGCCTCACTCGCTGCTGCTGGTGCTGGCTCAGGAATGTGCTCAAAGCCCGGCTAAGCAGGAATTGTTCCGGGCCTGCTCTGTTGAATCGCTGCCGCCGCGAGCAAAGCTGCCCCTGCTCCTTGAGGGGAGCGCTCGCTGCAGCCCGGCAGGAAAAGAGCCCAGGAAAAGCCGCGCCCTTTGCAGGAGAAGCGCTGGGAGCAGAGGGGAGAGCGGGAAAAGGCAGCGAGAGCAGCTGGGCGGGCGGGGCGGCATCAGCGCTGATCCCTCCGCGGGCAGGAGCGCATCACAAATAGTCCCTCCGGGAGATCACTCCGCGGGCGGGCGCCATCACCGCTAATACAAGTATTTATAAATTCAAAAGAACTCATTAACACAGAAGAAAGCAAGTATGCTTCATGCTGGGTGGGAAACACAGGGTCTAAGGGATAAGAATTTTAAAGTTGTTTATTTTATTTATTTTTTTTTTTTTTTATTTTATGAGAGAACTACATATCCCATGGCACCCACAGAGTTCAGGACGGGTAGAGAGGATGAAACAAACTTTAAAGAGAACCTTAACTGAATTAATAATTGAAACTCAAATGTCATGGGGTATGTAGTTCTCTCATAAAATTAAAAAAAATTAATATAAAATAAACAACTTTAAAATTCTTATTTTATTATTATTCCATGTTCTTCTCCCCCTCCTGGATGAGGAATAGGGGTCGGTATTTGCGGCTGTGCACTGTAAGGAAATAAACGAGGAGTGGCTGAACCTGCCATCGCAGGTGGCTGTGATCTGGACACTGGAGGAGAGGGTGCAGTGGATCTGGGTAGGGTACTGCCAGCATGCGGGATGGGTGAGGGGTGGGGACCCAGTGCTGCAACCTCTGGAGGCAGATAATCTGCACGTTCTCTGAGTCGGAAATAAAGGTGACGAACAAAGTCATCCGAAAGCTGAAAGCGACGGTGGAAAAATGAGGGATCAGATGCCTGTTGTGGATTTCGAAGCTGTGAAGAAGGCATATGAGAAGTTGGAGTTGTATTGGTTGTTGTAAAAAAAGGAGATGAAGCTTGGGAAGATAGAGGAATGCTTTCTGAAGCTGTGCTGGTCACTATATCCTTCTCACTGAAGTGTTGAGCAGGCATTTGAGGATGAAAAAGTCCCATAAAATCAGCTGAATGTCCCTGAGAAGTTCGAGAAGAATGTGCATGAAATGGAATGTCTCGATGCGAGACGTCACTATTAATAACACGTGCTTGGTCCTGTTGTGATGGAAGAGGTGTCCACGTATAGTTGAGAAAGTCCTCTTTCTGTTCTGGAGATAAAATCGTATTTGTTTCGCTGAAATGGCACGGGAAACATGGTTCAGCATCGTGTGATTGTTGTGATAATCCTCTGAGTGGTGTTATCAGAGTGATGATAGGGGGTACATGCCGTGGTGACACGGCAGCTGTTGAAATGTCTCTGCTGTGTGTCCACGGCTGTGGCTGCGGTGCAGACGGGGGCTGTGTGGACACAGAGCTGGTAGGAGGTGTAGCTGCCGAAAGCTCCTAGGATGGAACTGCAGTAGCCGAACGAATTGCACTGCTGGCTGGAGGTGCTGTGCTTATCGTGGCAGCTGAAGCGTCCGTGTGTGGCTGGAGGTGCCGGGCGGGCGGCCGGGACCGTGGGCGGGACCGGGCTGGCCTGGGAAGCGCTGGTGCCGGGCAGCGGGGCCGGGGCTGGGCTGGAAGCGGGGCCGGGGCTGGGCTGGCAGCGGGGCCGGGGCGGGGCTGGCAGCGGGGCCGGGGCTGGGCTGGCAGCGGGGGCGGGGCTGGCAGCGGGGCCGGGGCTGGGCTGGCAGCGGGGGCGGGGCGGGGCTGGGCTGGAAGCGGGGCCGGGGCTGGGCTGGCAGCGGGAGCGGGGCGGGGCTGGAAGCGGGGCCGGGGCTGGGCTGGAAGCGGGGGCGGGGCGGGGCTGGGCTGGAAGCGGGGCCGGGGCTGGGCTGGAAGCGGGGGCGGGGCTGGGCTGGAAGCGGGGCCGGGGCGGGGCTGGAAGCGGGGCCGGGGCTGGGCTGGCAGCGGGGGCGGGGCTGGAAGCGGGGCCGGGGCGGGGCTGGAAGCGGGGCCGGGGCTGGGCTGGCAGCGGGGCCGGGGCTGGGCTGGAAGCGGGGCCGGGGCTGGGCTGGCAGCGGGGCCGGGGCTGGGCTGGCAGCGGGGCCGGGGCTGACGTCCCGGGCAGGGCCGGGGCCGGGCCAGGAGCGGCTCGAGCCGCGAGCGGCGTTGCCGGGGTAACCGGCACTGAGGAGGGGCGGCCGATGCCGCGCCGCGCAGGCGTGGAAGTGAGGGCTCCCGAAGGCGGAAGTAAGGCCGGGATGGAAGCGGCGGGAGTGATGACGTCAGCAGCAGGCGCCGCCGTTCAAACGCGGAAGCGGCCGCGAACCCAGGCCGCATGGGGATAGCGGGAGGGCCCGATGGAAGCTCCGGGACCGCCCCTGGCCGCGCGCATGGCTCATCTGATGGGAGGACCCCAGGCTCGGGAGGTAGGGACCTGCCTCTGCCTTGCGCCGTAACAGATGGATCGGGCGAGATGGAAACCGAGAAATATTCTCGGCACTCTCGGTTCCTACACTCAGGTGTATTCCTAGTTCCTGACATTCCTTTAAAACTACCGAATTCTTCTCTCAGGTCCCTGGCAAATGGGGCTTTGCAGCCTGGGGGAGTTCTTGCAAAACGGGGTCTAGTGAAGTGCTCTGCAGGAGTGGTTGTGCACCTGAGCGGTCATTAATTGTCTCCTCTAATGAGGGAAACGTGATTAAACTCCCGGTGCTGTGCTGCTGTTGTGTGTCGGCCTCGAGGTGTGAGACAGTCCCTGTGTCACACTGGAGTTGCTTAGTGGCTGGACTGGGACTGGGACAGGTCTTGTTGGTCAGGAACAAAAGGGAAAATTTATCTTTTGGCTTGCTTAATATCTTGGCTTTATTAATGTATCAATGTCAATTGTTGTCATTTGCTGCCTCCTGCACAGTGTGTGTGCAGCTCTGTGTGAGAGCAGACTCTCCCCTGTTGGGGAGTGAGACAATCCTGGAATATCCTGAGCTGGAAGGGGCCCACAGGGATCACCCAGTCCCACCCCCGTCCCTGCCCAGACCCCCCAACAGCCCCAGCCTGGGCATCCCTGGCAGCGCTGTCCAAACGCTCCTGGAGCTCTGGCAGCCTCGGGGCCGTGCCCATTCCCTGGGGAGCCTGGGCAGTGCCCAGCAGCCTCTGGGGGAAGAGCCTTTCCCTGATCTCAGCGTGAGCCTGCCCTGGCCCAGCTCCAGCTGCTCCCTGGGTCCTGTCTGTGTCCCAGGGAGCGGAGATCAGAGCTGTAGCCCCCGATGTGTTCTGACCTCACACTTCTCTACCAGAACAAACCCAGTGCCCTCAGCAGCTCTTTCATGGTCCTTCCACACCCTTCCCCATCCCCATGTCCCTTCTTTGGATGCTGTCAGCTTTGTATCTTTTGTATACTGTGGCGCCCAAAAGTGCCCCCAGGACTCCAGTACAGTTTAACAGCAATGAAAGAAAACAGTGGATTTCAACTTTGATCTCAAAAGCTGTCTCAGGCCCCTGATACTGCCTCGAAATGTCTTTGCAGTTCTTGCTTTATGACTTGTGTCAAACACGGAGAGAGTGAGACTGAGCCCCTGGGGTCAGGTTCTGTGTGAGAAGCCACACAGCAAGCCAGAAATCTTTGCTCCAGATCACCAGAAATTTACAGTATTGAGGGCGGAAATACTGAGAGTTGAGTCTTGGGAGCTGAGCCAGGAAAGCAGCACCTCTGCCATGGGCAGATTTGGCATGTGGAGAGAGCTCGAGCAGCTTGCAAGAGGTCCCAGCAATGTGTGTGTGGAGCTGGGAGGAGCATGAGTTGCAGTGTCGTGTTTGGAGTCCCCCTGGGTGAGGATGTAGGAATAGACTGGAGTTTTTGGTGACTGAGGTTTCTTTTCTGTGGCAATAATTGTTCTTGGCCACATCATTTTGGTTTGTTACTCGCCTGTGGTTTGTTCTACAGGCCTGTTTCCTTTCTCTCCTACTATGGTGTCTCAGTTATCTTCAGCAGAGGCTCAGCAATAACTAAACTTGAGCTTAGATACTTAAACTTCAGTTCAGAGTAGATACATGGAAGAAATCTTTCCGTGTGAGGGTGGGCAGGCCCTGGCACAGGGTGCCCAGAGCAGCTGTGGCTGCCCCTGGATCCCTGGCAGTGTCCAAGGCCAGGCTGGACACTGGGGCTTGGAGCAGCCTGGGACAGTGGAAGGTGTCCCTGCCCTTGGCAGGGGTGGCACTGGATGGGCTTTAAGGTCCCTTCCCACCAAGGCCTCGTCTTCCTTTGCCTTCAGTGTCTGCCTCAGAGTTTGTACCCAAACCAAAGTGAGGTTGGTGTCACCTTCTCTAAACTGGGAGAACAGATCACTCCAAGCTGTGGGGAGATGGAGAGGCTGTAGGATGGAGAGGGTGCAGCCCTGCAGACGCCGAGCTGTGGGGTTGCTGCTTTCAACAGCCTCGTTGTTGCTGCGGACACAGCTCAAGGTGGGTCTGAGAGAGACAAACTCTGCTTTTGGGGGTTTGTGTTGATGAGGAGGGGAGGGGAGGTCGCTGCTCTGCTTCTTGTAACTGCTGTGGCAGAGCCAGGAGCCCAAGGCAGGACAAGGGCAAAGCAAACCTCTCCGAGCTCTTGGGTTCTCTTCATTCCCAGATATTCTGATTCCTGCCCAAGTCCAAGTTCATTGTGCTGTGCAGGATGCAAGTTTAATCAGGTTTTAGTGCTGGTTTAGCTGAGTGTTTCTAGGGCTTGAGGATGAAGCCAAATGCTCTGCACTGAAAAAGTGATGGATGTTCAGCACGAGATTCTCTTCAGGAACTGGCACGAAAAGTGGTTGCTGAAGCTGAGGGAGGAGCAATTCACAGCTTGGCTGGAAGAGGGAGAAGTGCTCACTGCTGGTCTGTCACTTCATCCTCATGAGTGAGTCTGGGAGCTCCCGAGATCGGCCAGGCTGCAATTTCAGATAGTTTAGATGGGCTGGCCTTGAAAAAATCATATTTTGGTGCCTGGAGCAAAAGCTGAAGGTGGCAGGAAGTGGCAGCAGTGGCAGGGAACTGAAGTGACACCACCCTGAGCTCAGAACTAATTTTGGTTGTGACCTTGAGCAGTCCCTGGGCCACACCAGAGCTTTTTGTGTCACCTGCTTTGGGAGGTTCTTCCTTGCCCGTGGAGAAGTTGGGTCTGGCACAGGTCTGCTGTGGAGCAACTGTGCCACCACCTTTAAAGAGCCACCCTGGAGGTGTCAGTGAGCCCCTCAGTGCCTGCCCAGCCTAGAGCAGGGCTGGGAGGGCAGGGGGCTCAGGGAGTGCTCATTCCTGGTGGTGTTGGAGCTCTGAGCCCAGCCCTGAGCTGGGTTTGTGGCTCTGAGGGCATGGGGAGTGTCCGGAGCAGGCCTGGCCTGGGCAGAGTAGGAACTCCTGGAGTAACTCCTGAGTAAGCCACACCTTCCACGCGAGAGGGAGGCACTCCCAGAGTCAGGCGCTGTCTCCTCAGAGGTGCTTTGGGGTTTAATTCTGTTCTCACAGTGACTCCTCTCACCTGGGAACCCCGTGGTTACCTACAGAGGGTCTGAGGCCTTAGGGATGTAAATATGGACAGGAGGGGTTGGAATCTGCCTATCAGGGAATCTTCCCCTTGCCCAGAGGAGAGTGTGCAGAACTCTTCTGTGTGATGATAATGTTTTCATACTTTAGGTGTGAAAATAAAAAATGGGAGAAATCTCGTTTTTCTGGCAGCACGCAAAGAACTTTCTTCTGTGTCACCGCTAAAACTCTGTGAGGGGATGAATACCTGGGAATCTGAAAGAGACATAGCTGGAAAGCATCAATATGAATGGATTTTTCTGCTTCTTTTTGCACTTGAAAGAAAGGTGAAAGTTACAGGCTGAGTCAAGCTTTTACCCTTTATTTCAATCAATTCAGTTATTGCTAAATATGGCTACACACAGGTAGCCCAGGTGACAGAGCTGCCTCCAGCTGCTCCTTGGCCCCAGTGTCCCACGCGGGATGCTTGAGTTATCCACTGAGAGCCCCCTTGAGACTGGAGCACAGGTAAATCTGCCTGTCTGAAGGGCAGGATTGTGTCCTAAGTCCCTCCTCATTCCTTCCTTTCCTCAGGCCCCACCATTGTGGCTTGGGTGGCAGTGGCACATTGGAAAGGCCTGGGGGTGCCAGCTGGGGTGAGAGCTCGGGGTGCCAGCCCAGGCCCCACCAGCACTTGGCCCACACTGGGGCACAAATTGAGAGATGAACTCTTGGAAGCTTGTCCTGAGGAGGATGAGTGGTACCTGCTGGCGAAATTCGGTGCTTTTGCAGAGCTGTGATAAACCCCAAAGTCTTAGACTGCCAACCTACAGCCTCTGCACCGTCACATTCCCCAGTTGCATTTTGTATTGGAATTTTACCTGCTCCCACCTGCGTCCTCCTGCTGGCAGTGCCAGCAGCCCACGTGCTGCCTCTCCTGAGAGCAAGTTCCTGCCTGTTTCCTCTCCCAGCCCCAGCTCTTGCTTCCCTCTGGCAGAGGCAGCTTTAGGTGCAATATCCTGATGTTTCTGCAAGTGGGTTTTGGAATAAACCTACACACGGGATGTTCACGGGTTGCTGCTATGGATTCTGTGAAAGGTGATCAGGAAAAGCAAGTTCAGAGTTACTATGGGGATTCTCTGATTCCTGCCCATCTCACGGAGCTGCTCAGGGTGAAACTACTACTCCCATGCTTTTTATTTTGCTCCTCTTAGTGCTGGTTTTTCCCCAGGTAAGTCAGTGCTGGAGCAGCCCTTGTGGGTTTATCTGTGATGAGCAGTGGTTGTGTCTGCACACGGAGATAGCAGATTCCAGCTGTAGTGTGCAAATGTCGGTGCTTTGTGCCTTAGTGCACAGCCACACTTGTCAGCTGACAGGGCTGATGCGATGAGAAAACCTCGCACTCTCCAATAACCTGAGCACAGGAACTTCCTGCGTTGTTACATTTAACCAAAGCTCTGATAAAAAATACTACATTAATTTTTCTAATGGAGACCAGATTCCGCATTATCATCATTTACGTTTTTGGATAGTCTTTGATTGACTCTGGTGGGAAGGGAGGTGAATCAGTATCTTGTACTTTAGGGAAAGATCTAGGGGAGAATTGAATTGTACTTCCTTGGAATTCACATCACCCGCCCTTAGTCGGAGATGTTGATCTTGAGAACAACAAGCAGAGAACAGCCCAGGAAGGGCTGAACGTGACAAAACAGTGCAGAGCATACAGAAATCCTCTTTGCTGTGTTCATCATTCTGTCTTCATCTTGGATTGTTTCCACCCTTCTCCTCCACCTGGAAGTCACAAGCATCCTGCAGTGGCAGGTACTCTGGGTTCTTCTGCCAGGAGTAGTCTAAGAACAGCTTTTGCTGGGAGCAGCTCTGACCTTGCTGAAATCACTGCTGAAACCTCCCCTGACTCTTGCAGTGCCAGAATTTCAGGGTGCCAGTGGTGAGGCAGGGACTGAGCCTGGTTCATTGTCCCCAGAGCTCGGGTAGTACAGGACAGTCAGGCCAGTAAAGCCCCTGCTCAGGGCTGGGAACGAGATCCTGGCCGGCTTTCCCTCTCTGCCCCTCTCTGCAGTCCTGCTGGGCTATGTCATGCTACTATGTTACAGCATTGTTCCATGTCTTTTTTTTTTTTTTTGGAAGTAATGCCGGATATTGGCAGTCAGGGGCGATGGAGCGAGGTGAGCAGTGACCGGTGGACAGAATGAGTTGTTACGGCCTCAGTCTCAATTTTTGGAGCAGCTCTAAGCATCCGTTGTTGTTTGTGTGTTTTAGGTGGTCCACTTGCAGGATGTCCTGGCCCTGGATGCTGGAGCGTGCAAGCCTAAGGTATAGGTGTGGTGTACTTCAGTCGGAGCAGGGAGGCTGTGGTTTCACAGTCTCTCAGCATGTTTTGTGTGTTTTTGCTTTGCTTCTCTGCAGGTGCTGCTGCTGCCCTGGGCATGCCAAGGGACAGAGGCGAGCAGGTGAGTTGGCATTTAGGTGGGGTGGCTGATAGGCCAGCGGTCTATGGCAGCGTGCTGAGCGTGTCCCTTTTCATTGTGCAGGTTTGTCCTGGCCACCTCCAGAGTCAGATCAGGATTTGAGGTGAGCCGGGGCAGTGGTGTGGAGTAGCCAGGGGATGCTCTTCTGGAGGGCAACAGTGACGTTTTCTGTTTTGTTGTCTTAGGTACCGTGAGCAGGTGTGGAGCTGAAGTTTGGAGAGAGCAGGTAAGCGCTGAGCCTCGGCAGTTTCGAGGGAGGGGGCCTTGCGGAAGGGGTCTCTTTTGGCGTGTGTTGTCAGAGGCTGAATTTTCTCCTTGTTCTCCATCTTTCGCAGCTGCCAAAGCGGACCATGGGGAACGTGTTGACATCTGAGGTGCTGATGCATTTTTTCTGCCAAGGATGGATTTTGTCCGTTTGTCTTCAGAAAGCTAAGTGTTGGGAGCGGTGGTTGGGAGAAGGGAAAGGCCTTTGGAGTTCCAGGAGGCAATTGGAAGTTAGCTTAGAGGAGAGGGCTGTTGTGGGAGGGCCCCTTGGAAGTAAAGGGAGAGGGTTTCTCCTCAGCATCACCTGAGCCTTTGCTGGGCAGGGCAGTTCCCACCCATCTCTGTCATCGGCCTTTGAGTCTCGACATCATCGTGGATCTTTTTGCCCGAGGAGCTCGCCTTCGGGTCTGGCACGATCGCCACGGTCTCCATTTCACCTACTCGCTGGCGTAGCCGCCCGCGGGCATCTTGGCCACTTGCTGGATGGTCAAAGGTAAGGGATCAAAGCTCGGGTTGTCAAGGAATGGGTCAAGGGGTCAAAGGTCAGGGGATAAAAGGTCAAGGCTCGGGCTCAGGATTAGAGGTTCCAGCATGATTTTCCGTGGTGGTTCCCAGTGTGGGGACACGGGGTGTGGGGTCAGTGGCGCCGGGGGCGGGCAGGAGCCCCGTGGGCAGTGGCCGGCAGCGGCGGGGACGCCTCCGTACGGTCGCGCCCCTCCACTGCCAGCAGAAGCCCCCCTGCGCCGTGCGGTGCCCGGCCCCACTCCTTGCCCTCCCCGCCGCTGCCTTCCCGCACTCCCACCGCACCCCCTGCTCCCCTCCAGCCCAGGGAAATGCAGGAAAACACAAAATCATTGAGGTGGAACAGTCACCAGAGCTGCCCGAGCCATCCCCCCGCCTGAAGGCGGCAGCTGCCCAGAGCCAGGGGCACCCAGCAGGATGCAGCTCCCCTTTCCCAGGAGCTGGAGGCAGGGTTTCCCAGGCAGGGGGAGCAGGGAGAATTTCAGCTCCCAGCAGCTCTCTGTGAGTGCTGGATGGACTCTGGGCTGAGCCAGGTGGGAGGTGTGGGTGGTGTTCATGTCCCCAGGAGCTGCTCAAATCCACCTTAAACTCCTGGAATGGTCTGTGCTGGCAAGAACCTTACAGACCATCCTGTTCAGCCCCTTGCCATGGTCAGGGACACCTTCCTGGGGTGTCTGTGCCAGAGTGGTGGAATGGGCAGGACTTTCTCCCTGAGCCCAGTCCCGGGCAAGATTGGGGTTCCCATGGGAAGAAGCCTGTGAGCTGCATTTCCGGAGCTGGGAGCCTCCATGCCCGGGAGTGTTTCCAGTACTGTTCTTTGGCTTTTTCCATAACTGGGCATGATGTTTCTCCCCAGAGTAAGGTGGTTTTCCCTGGATTGTTGGGGTAAGACACTGGCTGTTTGACAGCTCTGTTGTCTCTTTGTCCTGAATGGAAGAGTGAGGAACGGGGGATGCTCCCGACTGTCCCAGGGATGTGGGAACAGCCCAGTTCCAGTGAGGAATGTGACGCCCAACTCGTGGCGTGTGCCCTGAGATGGTCTTTGCTGTTGTTTTGTCCTTAGAGCCTGTTGGAGTGCTGGCCTGGATTTGGGAGGAGCCAAGTAGCCTGGAGCAGTGAGGTTTTTCCTGTCAGAAATCCATGCTGGGGATGTTTTCTCTGGCTGTCCCAAGGGGAAGGAACAGCTCTGGAGTTTTTGCAGCCACAGGCTGGGGATGCATCCCCTGAAAACCAGTTCAGGATCGTTCATCTGACTCTGTCCCTGACCTGTGACTTCCAGGGAGCCTTCTGGTCTTCTGGATATTCCCAGGAGAGGATATTCCACCACCTGACTTTTAAGCCAGGAATTCCAAACCCAGTAAGTCGGTCACATTCTATGGGAGCTGCCCCAATGGTGGGATGGCAGAGGGCACACCCCACGCTGCTGTTTGGGACATTCCTGACTGGAACGGGAGCCAGCTGGGCATTTTGGAGCACTGAGGCCACCAGGGCAGCCTTGAGTGGCATTCCCAGGCAATGCTGAGGCATCCCATGCCTGTGGCAACACATGCCTGATGTGGAGCAGAGAGAGGAAGGGAGAAATTCTGAGTTGATGGGAGGAATGGAATTGGGCTTTCCAGAATGGAATTGGTATAGGTGCTGATGGTATCATGGAATCATGGGGTGGCTTGGAAGGGACACAAAGACCCTCTGGGCTCTGTTATCCCATCCCGTGGCAAAGAACACGTCCAAAACTGCCTCCTCACCCCCATGGAATGGCAGTGGGTGTTGGGAGCTCTGGCTGGAGCACCTGGAGACCAGGTAAGAATAGCAATGGCATTGTTTTGGCTGCTGCTGGATGTGGTTTTCTCTTGTCAAGATGTTCCTCTGATTGATGTTTTCACAGTAGCTTGCTAGGCCTCATTTGAGGATAATTCCAAGAATTTGGAAGTCGTTGGAAAAGAATGAGGAAAAAAGGTGAACCTGATCCATTTCTAGTAATTCTGAACTTCTCTTGCAGCACCGTTCCAGGGGAAAGCTGGTGAAAGGATAAAGATGCAGAGGAACAAGTGTTGTAAACCCCCTTGCCTCCCTGACAAAGCAAACCTTTCTGCAATCCCAGTAAATCTCTTGGAGAAACTGTGGGATCATAAGGTTTCCTAGGAAAGGAAAACTAAGGACAGAGATGAGGAAATAGGCTTCCAATTAACAATGATTTGATGGAGGTAGGAATGATTCTTGTATGTTTGATGCACCCCTTTTTATTCCTGGGATAATTTTAAATGATTTCTTTAAAAAATCATTTCGATTTGGGAATTCAGATTAGAGAGGAAACGATGCAAAATAAATGCAGGGAGAGATCGCAGAATCATCCTGGAATGGCGGAATAATTTGGGTGGGAAGGGACCTTAAGGATCACCTCATTCCATCCACAGGGTGCTCCAAGCTGCGGCCAGCCTGGCCTTGAACACTTCCAGGGATGGGGCAGCCACGATTTCCCTGGGTTTACGGGCACAAGAGGAAATTTCCAGCAGGAACTGAGGGGTTTCCCTTGCTCTGCCTGGCCCTAGCAGGGCTTTGGGAGGCAGAGGCTGTGGGAACAGGAGCTTTGTCCACTGCCTTGGAGGAGTCTCTGATGTCCCAAAACCCAGCAGAGCAAGTGGTTGTGGTTTAACATCCCGTTCAAAGGAGATGCCAGGCCAGGAACGGGAATGGACTGCAGAGCAGGGATGGTGGCCAGCAGAGGGGTGACTGTCCAGGGGGTCCCAGCAGTCCATCCCTGCTGCCCAGGTTTGGGATGAGCAGGCTGGTGAGTGTCCCTGTGCTTGCTCTGCAGGATGAGGAAGCCAGGCCTGCTGAGGAGGAAGATGAGGAGGTGTGGGAGGATGGAGACAACGGCCACCAAAGGCTGGGGAAGGCACAGATCCAGGTAGGAGACGTTGCCTTGCGAGGAGAGGGACTTGTCTGTCCCGTTGGAATTTGGGGCGTGAGGCCAGTGGAACAAAGGCTTTGATTCCATTTTCTTGCTCGGGTTTTCACGTGCCTTAAGAGAGCTTTGTGAAAATGTCATTATCCCTGATTGAGTCTCTGAAAAACAGGGATTGAACCTTTCAGAAGGGGCCCAACCCTGCCTGCATGTATCCAAGTGCAGCCCCCACTCCCTGTTTTTGTGTACAGCTGGGATGAGACCTCAGCTGCTGTTACTTGCCAGCTCACAAGTTGTGTAGCTCAGAGCCTCAGCCATGAAGGGCCAGGCTGTGTTTAAAACAGCCCAAGGTGCCAGAGAGCTGAAGTAATTTCCTAGCAGGTAACTTGACTTGGAAGCTGCATTCTAAAATTTGTCCGCATTTAATTGATGTCCCACATGGAGACACCTAAAGAAGCAGAGGTGGGGTGTTCCTAAGAAAAGAGCATCTAAATTCTTTGGTGGTAGAGGGCTTAAAGTCTGAGTGAGGTGCCTTTAGGACACTTCCATTCCAGTATCTGAATAGAATTTAAATGAAGTAGCCAAATCCTGACAAGCTTGTATGAACTCCAAAGCCTCTGCAAGTGGTTTACAGCCAGGGAAGGAGATAAGAGTCTGGAGTCTCTTCCCCAAAACCTGGCTCCTGGTTTCTTTGGCCAGGCATAGGAATAATTGTGTATTCCCTGGGGCTCTCCTTATGGGGAGAGGTTTACTTATGTGCCCTGGGTTTATTCAGTGCATCTTCAAAGTGATGGAAACTGATTGCATTGAAATGCCAGGGGTGCCAAATGTTTTCCCCAGCCAGAGCTCGGAGCCAGCCCAGTGGGAAGGGGTTTAGTGGCCATTTTCCCACTCCCTCGGGGCAGCAGCACTGGAGCACTCACACCCACCCGTGCCTGAGGTGCCAAGTACTGGCAGGAGGCAAAGCCAGGGACTGGGCAGGAGGAGCTTGCAGTGCTCCTGGAATCGCAGAGCTGGAGCTGTGGGTTAGAACTGCCAGGAGCTGCTGCCTCACTCAAACCTTGTTTAAAGCTCAGCATCCCTCCTGCTCCCTTGGAATGATTGTTGCTTCTGTTGTTGCTCTTTCCCAATCCATTATGATTATTATTGTAAATTCCCACTCCATTTCTTCCATAGCCCTTTGCTTCCCAGAGGTGGTGCTTTAGGCAAGCCCCTCCAGCCTGGGAAGGGGCTTTTGGCTCCAGACTCAGTCCCAGTCCCCATGAGCAGCTGGAGCTGTGCTGTCCCCAGCAGGTGCCTTTCCTTCCTTCCCTGCTGCACTTTGGCTTTTTGAGGGCTCTCTAGGGGGCTGAGGGAGAAGTTCTTTGTCATTCCAGGGCAGCATAAGCCCTGATCCCACTCAAAGCAGGAGGAATCATTCCATCCTTGGTTTTGGATACACCTTTGGTGTTCTCTCTCTTTTGCTGACACTGTGTGGTGAAGCAGCAGCTCCCTGGAATAACTTTTATTTGTAAAACAGTGAATTCCCTGCTGGAATCCCAGTCCCAGCCCCCCAGATCAAGGTGCAGTTTAAGGCCTTACACCCTGACCAGGACAAGTTCCTGTCCTTAGACATGGAAAACAGGGGAAAACTCAGACTGGATTGGAGCCAGCATCCAGAATGGGGAGAGTGAGGCAGCGTGCTTGGCCCAGGCTGGGGCTGGTACAGGGGGTGTTCCCCATAGGATGACACCTGTTTGGAGCAGATGCTTCTCTTCCTTTGTCCAAAGTCCAATGGCAAAGGAGTGAAGAACCCACAAGTGGGGCCTGGAAGGAAAACAGTTCTGTTAAAATTAGGCAAAGAATACACTAAGAAAAAATGGACATCCTTTTTAGGTATGAAAGTAAGTAGGGGAAAAATGTTGAAAAAGAGCTCTTTTATTTGGTGCCACCTCTCATTTTTTTATGGATAAAACCTTCTAGTGAGCAATCAGAACAGGAGTGGGAAAGCCAGGAGCCTTTGACTTCCACAGTGGACTTAATTGCCATGCTTAATTTCAACAATTTCTTCTCTCTCTCAGGCCAGGAAAACCCACTTAACTTGTCCCATCTTTGCCAAAAGCTTTGGTGTTTGAGCAGCCAAACCCAATGGGCTCTGGCCCCACCAGCCTGTACTGGAGGGCCCCTGGTCCTGCCCATGGTGTGGGATGAATCCCCAATTGTCCCCAGAGGGGGCTGCCCTGGTCCCTGCAGTGCCCAGCACCTGAGACACACAGAGAGCCCTGTCCAAAGGGGCTCCTTGTCAGGAATGTGGCAGCAGCCCCAGGAGCAGGCTGGAGGTGAGAACTGGGGCTGTGTTTGAGACTGACCAGGTCAGCTCAGTGTTTACCTGTGGGGGGAGTTTGGCCCCCCATGCTGAGTTGAAGCTGGATCAGGGTGACAGATGCTGCATTTTGGGCACCCTGAGAGTTTCTCTCCCCCTTGGAGATTTCCTGCAGGGATGGGGCAGGGCAGGGAGCAGAATTAACCCTGCACCTCCCTTGGGCACTGCTGGCCTTTGTCTCTCTGCTGTGCCATCAGCCTGTGGGAATTTGCTGCTGCCGCTCCCACCCCACCTGGGGGCTGCGTGCTCCTGGCAGCCCTTCCCAGCCCCACACCCGAGCTCCAGCGCTGCCTCCAGGCTGTGTTGGGAGAGTTTGCTGGGAATGTGCCTCATCCCTGGGAGTATCCTTTCCTTCCAGAGTGGCTGGATGGAGCTTCTGGGCTTGTCAGCTTCAGTGTTTGCTTGCAAAAGTCACTGCAGGGAAGAATGACAAGGAGGTTTGTCAGAGTGCTGCTGTCAGACCCCACCTGCCAGTCTGTGCTTTGGCTTGGAGGTTGTTGTGTATTGGCCCTGCAGGGAATGAATGTCCCCTTCCCACCTCAGCCCAGCAGATCCCAAGGGCTCTTCCTGGAGTACTTACTCTTTGCTTCCCTTTGGGATAACTTAATCTGCACCCTTCCATGAGCAATTCCTTGGCTTCTCCTGGAGAAAACCCCATGGCAGAGGCAGTCTGCAAAGGAGCCCCGAGCTGTGCTTGGAGCAGGGAGTGCTGAGAGCTGCGTGTGCCTCTGCTGCCCCAGGCTGGCAATATCCCCATGGAACAGACTGGGCAAATGGCATTAGAGGGAGCACAATCCCTTCCTGGAAGAGGTTTTCTCCTGTGCAGATCAGGCACAGGGCAGGAAGGGAACTTTGGAGATCAGCTGCTTTCCCCCAGAAAGCATCACTCACACCAGCATGGATGACATGACCTGTGCCCAGCGCTCACCATGCACCCGGCCAGAATCAAGAGCAAAGGTGGGTTTGGGTGTGAGCACTTGAAATAACTTTGAAAGAGAAGCAATCACCTTTTGCTGCTTCTCTCTTTCTTGCAGATGCTGGGATTGCCTCTGGGCACATGTGCTGAGCTCTCCCTGCAGGGAACTGTCAGGCCTTAACAGCTGTGAGGTTGTGTTCTTCTCAGTGGGGAACTGGAAATAATTATTAATTAATTGCAGAAATGTTTTCTGAACCTTTCCCCTTTCCTGGTAGATCTTCTCTCTCTGCCTCTGAATTTACAGCTGTTCCCTGGTGTCATTGGCCCTGCCTGAATTCCTTGCAGCTCCTCACTGGGAAAACCTGGGATGACTTTGAGGGGACAGAGGAGACATTTTCAGCTGAAAACCTGGGGTGACTGAGAGGGGACACAAGAATTGTTTGTGTAGGAAAATGGGAGGTGATGTCAAGCAGAGCAAGGTGGCATTTTTGAGGGAAAAGCTGAGGTGATGTTTAGGGGAAAGAATGCACATTTTTGGGGCAGAAAAGAGTTAATATTGTACAGGAAGGAAAAACTGGGGGGTAAAACTTGATGTAATCTGTAGGGGACAGAATGAATATTTTGGAGCAAAAATGAGGTACTCAGTAATAGACAAAGAAGGAAAATTTTGGAGGCCAAACTTGACAAAGTCTCAAGAGCAGAGAATGAACACTTGGAGGGAAAAAGGAGGTGATGAATACTGAGCATGTGGGGAAAATTTGGGGGCTAAATCTGAGCTAATCTCTAGGGGAGAGCATGAACACACTGAGGTAACATGAGGGAATCAGTTGTGGGCAGATAGGGAAACTTGTGTAAAAATAATATTAAATAAGCTGTAGAAAGAACATTTTGAGGTAAAAATGAGGTAAGCAGTAGTAGACAGATGGAAAACTTTGGGGGTAAATCTTGATAGAAGCTACATGGTAGAAAGGAAATAAATATTGAAGGAAGAATGAGGGAATCAGTAGTGGACAGGTAGGGGAATTTTGGGGGGTCAAACTTGAAATGATCTAAAGGTTGAGAATGAATCTTTTTTGGTAAAAATGAGGTAATAAGTTGTGGACAGTTCAGGAAAATTTTGGGGGTTAAACTTGAGGTAATCTCTAGGGAGAGTGTGACCACTGACATGAACTGAGGCAATCACTGGGGCTAGGCAAGGAAATTTGGGGTGTAAAACTTGGGAAGATCTGTAGGGCAAAGAATGAACATATTGAGGAAGCAATGAGGTGATCAGTAGTCAAGATGAGGTAGAATGTGGGGGGCAAACCCTGAGGTAATTATGTAGGAACCATAAGTGGTTTTGAGAAAAAATCTGACCTAATTTGTAGGGGACAGAATGAACATTTTGGGGGTAAGACAGACATAACCTGCGTGGTTTGGGTTTTAAAATCTAGTCAGTGCACAGGGGACAAAATAGACATTTTGGTAATAAAATCCGAGTTCATCTGTAGAAGAAAGAACTCATGTTTTGAGGTAAAAAGGAGGTGATCAGAACTGGGCAGGTAGGGAAAACTGAGGGGGGTAAAATGTGAGGTCATCTCTAGGAGAGAGCAGGAGCATCCTGAGGTAAACTGAGGGAATTGCTGTGGACAGGTGGGTAAATCTGGCAGGTAAAACTTGAGGGAATCTCCATGGTAGAAAATGAGTATTTGGAGGTAAAAATAAAGTACTCAGTCAGTGGTGGAGATGTACGGAAAATGTTGGAGGTAAAATCTGAGGTGATCTGTAGCAGAGAGAATGCACTTGATGGGGTAAACTGAGGTAATCACTTATGGACAGGTAGGGAAGTTCAGAGGGGTAAAAATTGAAAGCATCTGTAGGGCAAAGAATGAAAAGATTGAGGTGGAAATGAGGAAAGAGGTAGTGGACAGGTGGGGAAAGTTTTGGGGGCAAATCTTGTGGTAATCTCCAGAGCAGAGAAAGAATGCTTCCTTGTAAAAAATGAGGAACTCAGAAGGAGGCAGATGGGGACATTTTGGGGGTAAAATCTCAGGTCATCTCAAGGTGAGGGAAGGACTATTTGGAGGTCAACTCAGCACTCACTGTGTCTTCCTTCCTTGGCATCAGCTGGCAGGGAAGGGAGAAGAGGCCTCAGGCTGGAGAGGGGCAGGAGAAAGGCACTGTGGGCAAAGGCACCTCCCTGGCATCCCCAGGGTACCTGTGGGGAACACAGTGGACACTTTGGGAGCAAAGGGAGGTGATGGCATTGTCCCTTTGGGGGATGCTGGCATTTAGATCATTCCATCCATTTGCCTGCTGACATTTCCCAGCCCAGGGGCTTTGGCTGCCAGGGCAGCACAAAGATTGTTCCCTGGGTGGTGGGCAGATTTGGGGGTTGGCTTTGCTAGTTCAGATGAATTCTACCCAAAGCCCTGAATTCCCTGCTGAATTGCCACTGGCATAGCCTCCCAGCGCCTCCTGGAGCATGGATATTCCCATGCAGAGCTGCCTATTTAACACCAGCTGTGTCAGGACCCAGCAGAGCTTCCAGGGAAGCTCAGCAGGGTCAGGGCAAGGACAGCTTCATGTTCCATAGAATTTGCTGTTTGTAACCCTCATCCCCCAGCCCCCCCCCCCCCCCCCAATGTCCCTGGGGGCACCTGACAGAGTTCCCTGGAATTCAGCTGCCTGCACCCCCCGAGCTGGGGCTCCAGGTGATATTTGAAAGCAGGAACAGGCACTGGCTGGACACGCTCCCAGCCCGTGCTGAGGCAGCCCCTGTGCCCACGGGAGGACTTCTCTCCCTGCAGGAGTTGATTTCATTCCAGAGCCTCAGGAGTGGCCTCTGCAAGTTCTTTTCCCTCAGGAAAGGGATGCACATCCCTGCCTTCAGGGCACCTGCAGTGGGAGCCACCTGGGAAAGCTTTCCATCAGTTGTGCAGTTCCAGCTGGCTCCCCAAAAACTCCCAACTCAATCCAAAGAGATTTCTCTGACTCTGACCTTTCATTTGAAGGCATCTCTGAGGGCATTGCTTAGCATTTCATTGCTGTGGGGGAAGCTTGCCTTGGCTTTAACACTGCTGAGGGATGATGGCCTCAGGCTGGAAGGGAAGGCATTTTGGGTGGCTGGGACATAGCTGGCAGGTGTGTGGGAGGTCAGCACTGGGAATTGCTGTCTGAGCCCCTCTGCAAACAGCCCATTCTGACATTCCCCAGTGCCAGCTGTTCCTTGGGGCATTTTTGGGGTGTCAGTGGGGTCTGTCGGGACTGAAGCATCTCTGGGTGCCTGTTCAGAGCAGCCCCTGGCCGAGGGGCCGCGGGCAGCCCTTTATCCATGTCCATCCCAGTGCTGCCCGGGCAGCCCAGTGCCCGTTCCGGGGATGTGTGTTTGGCACACTGCGTGCCACGGGCAAGACACTGCAGGCACAGCTCCTCTCTGCAAATCCAAAGCACAAGAGCTGCTGCTTCCCTTCCTGGGCCTCCTGGTCTTCTCCTTCCCCCCATTCCCTGCCAGCTGGGACACACGGAAGGAGCACCAAGGAACACTCCTGGCAGTGAGCAGGAGTCGCTGAGAGCTCTGTGCAGCTCTGGGCCACAAAAGCTGGCCCGGCCTCAGCAGCCCCTGGGATTTTGGGCTGTGAACACTCACCTGTGGGAAAGGCCCCTCTGCAGGCAGGAGCAGCCCTGACCCTCTCCAGAAGAGCTTTGGCCGTGGACCAAGTGAACCCTCAGGACTTGCCTTGCTCATTTCTCCCTGGAAAGGGCCATGGAACAAGCACCTTTACAGCTGTTGGGTAAATCCTGGAAAGGGCAGGAAATCAGGGTTATGGGAAGAGTTCAGTGCTGTCACACAACTGCTCACCTGTGTTGTTGCATGATCAGGTGCTGGCCATGGAGCTCTGCCCTATGGCAATTACAGGGGCTGGTGTGGCAAGCAGCATTAGCATAAAAGAAGGAGTTGTATTTGCATAGGAATGATCTTGCTGGCATTTGGCATTCCTATCCCAGGCAGGACATTGCCAGGAGCTGAGATTGGCTTGGCTGGAGCAGGGTGCTGAGAGTGCCCAGGTGTGGGTTCAGTGGCCAGAGGAGCCATTCACATAAGGGTTCGACTTGGTGGTCCTTGTGTACCCATTGCCACTCAGGATCTCCTGTGCTCTGGAAATAAAGAAGAAACATTTTTCCCTGGCCTTTTAAAGCCAGAGGTTTTTGCAGTGGAGCGTGCAAGCCGCAGAGAAAGCGGGGGGGGAGGAAGGAGAGCATCAGGTCTCAAGCGGCAGTTGTGGGATGAGCGGCTCAAGCAGCAGCGAGCCCCGGCGAGGCCCCGGTCCCGCAGCGGGCGCAGTCAGAGCAGGAGCGGCAGCAGCGGCCTCGGCGCCAGCGGCCGGGCCGGGGGAGCGGCTCGTCCCGCTGCAGCCGCGCTGGTTGGGCGGGGCCGCGGCGGGCGGGAGGCCCCCGGGGGAGCGGCCCGGGGCAGGGGGAGGCGGGCGCTGCCGTGCGCAGGGGGTGCGGCGACCTCGGCAGTGCCGGGGCTGGGGGAGCTCCGCGTCCCCGCGGGGGCTGCGGGCGGGGCCGGGCCGGGAGCGCCGGCGCTCCGGTTGCGCCAGGGGGCGCCCCACAGGGCGGGCGGCGCTGAGGGAGCGGCGGCCTCGGGGGGGGCCGGGGCGGGCACGGGCGGTCCCCGCGGCCCGGCCGCTTCCAGGCGCGATCCAGTGCCTGCTGCGGGGAAGCGCCGCCCTCCCGGCGGGCCCGGCACCGGCACGGCCCCGGCTCCCCACGGCCGCAGCGGGAGCGTAGCCGGAGCTCCGGCGGGAGCCCAGCCCCGCGCTGGCCGCAGCCGGAGCGGCAGCGCCGGGCTCGGCACCAGCGCCAATCCCGGAGCGGCACTTGCCAGCCGCGGCGATCCCGATGCCTAATGCCATCCCCCATCCCACCTCAGTTCTCCGAGCCTGGCAGCCGCACCCCGCCCGCCGAGAGACAAGCGGCTCGGCCCGGGACCCCCAACAGACACCGACAGGACCCAGCCCCGAATCCCAGGGCCCGGGTCCCGTTCCCACCTCAGCGCCTCGGGCTCGGCGCAGCGCCGGGAGTAGCCCCCGGTGCCGGGCTCCGCACAGCGCTCCGAACGACGGTCCCGCCACAGCCCGGGAGGAGCAGGATGAGCATCCACCGCACAAAGCGGAGCGGGCGCGGATCCGCCGGCATTTACGGGCGCGGGCGGGGCGGGGCGGGCCCGGCACAGGTGTGAAGGGCGGGGTCCGCACAGGTGCGCGGGGCCCCAGAGCAGCTGCGCGGGGCGGGGCCGAGGGGATTTAAGCCTCGGGAATCGGCGCCGCCGCCATTTGCTCCCTCGGCGCTCCGTGGGAACGGTTGTGGCCGGACCGGGCTCTAGATCTCTGTATTTCCATATTTCTATGTCTCTGTAGTTCTTTTCCTTTATATTTGTGTTAGTTTGTCTTCTTCTAACCCTTCTCCGTTCTCCCCCCTCTGCCTCCCCTCCCCCACCCCCTACACCCCCCCCCTACCCCCCCCCCCCTCTCCCCCCTAGCCCTCCCCTCCCTCCCCCCCCGGCCCGGTCCCCCCCATCCCCCCTCCCTGTCCCCCTACACACCCCAACCCTGCCCTACCCCTCCACCCTCTCTCCCCTTCTCCACCGTTCCTTCGCCCCCATCCCGGGTCCCCCCTGCCCCCTCACCCTGCTCCCCTTCCCCTCGCAGTTCCCCCCACCTGCCCTCAATCCTCCCCCTCCGTCTCCCACCTTTCCTTCCCCCTCCACCTCCCCCTGTTCCTCTTCCCTCGTTTCCCCTCTGCACCTTGACCCCCCACTTGTGCTCCGTCCTCGTCTTCCCCCCGCCTCCTTTCCTGTCCCCCCATCCCACCTCTCCCTGCACACCCCGAACCCCCCACCTGCGCTCCTTCTTTGACCCCCTCTGCTCCCTTATTCCCATCCTCTGTCCCGTCTTTCCCCCGCAGCCGCGGGGCACGGGGCGCCGGAGAATAAAGCCCAGAGGGCCGGAGCCCGGCGCCCCTGCCCTCGCTGGAGCCCCACACGGGCCGGGCCCGCTCGGCGGGTCCCCCGTGCAGTACAAAAACAGCGCCGGGGCTCCGGCTTTCCACACATCACACTGGGGATCCCCTCCTCAGGAGGGGTTCCCGGGGGGGTGGTGGGTTTCGGGGAGGGTGGTGGGTTGGGGTGGGCCCCCTCCTCAGGAGGGGGTCCCGGGGGGGTGGGTGGGTTTCAGGGAGGGTGGTGGGTTGGGGTGGGCCCCCTCCGGAGGAGGGGGTCCCGGGAGGGGGTTAGGGTGGGCCCCCTCCGGAGGAGGGGGTCGGGGGGAGGGGGGTGGGGCGGAGGGGGGACTTTCCCCCCCTCCAGTCCCCGCCCCCTCTCCCGGACCCCCTCCTCCGGACGGGGCTCACCCCAGCCCCCTCCGCGGGACCCCCTCCTCCGGACCGGGGCCTCGGGGAGGGGGGGTGGGGGGGGGGAAGCAGAGGGGGGTCACGTCACTCTGTGGCATGAACAGACATAGAGACCACAGGCCAAACCAACAGCCCCTCCCGCCCGGACCCCCCCACCCCACCCCTCCGGGGCCCCGGTCCGGAGGAGGGGGTCCGGGAGAGGGGGCGGGGACTGGAGGGGGGGAAAGTCCCCCCTCCGCCCCACCCCCCTCCCCCGGACCCCCTCCTCCGGAGGGGGCCCACCCTGACCCCCTCCCGGGACCCCCTCCTCCGGAGGGGGCCCATCCCACCCACCCCCCCAGGACCCCCTCCTAAGGAGGGGGCCCACCCCAACCCCAACCCACCACCCTCCCCGAAACCCACCACCCCCCCGGGAACCCCTCCTGAGGAGGGGGCCCACCCCAACCCCAACCCACCCCCCTCCCCGAAACCCACCCCCCTCCCCGAAACCCACCACCCCCCCGGGAACCCCTCCTGAGGAGGGGGCCCACCCCAACCCACCACCCTCCCCAAAACCCACTACCCCCCCCGGGAACCCCTCCTGAGGAGGGGATCCCCAGTGTGATGTGTGGAAAGCCGGAGCCCCGGCGCTGTTTTTGTACTGCACGGGGGACCCGCCGAGCGGGTCCCCCGTGCGAGGCTCCAGCGAGGGCAGGGGCGCCGGGCTCCGGCCCTCTGGGCTTTATTCTCCGGCGCCCCGAGCCCCGCGGCTGCGGGGGAAAGAGGGAAAGGGGAGGGATGAGATGGGGTAGGGAGAGGAGTCGGGGTGGGTTGGGGAGAACGAGGGGGGAAGGGAAAGGTCGGGTGAGGGGGAGGGATGATGGTCAGAGGAGGAGGAAGAGAGGGGAGTCGGGTTGGGGAGCGGGGTACGGAGAGGGGAGAAAGGAGGGGTGGGGGAGAAAGGAGGCGGGGGGGGTCGGGGATGCACAGGGGAGCAGGGAGAGAGGGTGGGGGGGCGCTGGGGAGAGGGCAGGCAGGGGGCTGGGAGAGACAGGGAGGGTGTGGGGGAGAGAGAAAGAAACTGGGGGGGGTAGGAAAGAGGTGATAAGCGGGGGAAGAAGGAGGAGGATAAGGGCAGGAGAAACAGGGGGAAGAAAGACGGGGAAGAAAGAGGGGGAGCGGGGGCCTCTCCCGGGCCACGCCGGGGGAGCCCGGCCCGGCCGCAGCCTCCCCGAGCTCTGAGGGAGCAAATGGCGGCAGGGGCGATTTCGGGAGCTTAAATCACCTCGGCCCCGCCCTGCGCAGCCGCCCTGGGACCCCGCGCACCTGTGCGGACCCCGCCCCGCGCACCTGAGCCGGGCCCGGCCCCGCCCCTGAAGCCGCCCCCGGCCCCGCCCGGCCCCGCTCGGCCCCGCCCCAGAGCCCCGGCCCCGCCCGGCCCCGGGGCTCGCCCTGCCCGGCACGGGGGCGGCTCCATCGCTCGGGGCCCCGCCCCTCTCTCCCGGGCCGGGCCCGCCCCGCGCACCGGGGCCGCACCGGGGCCGCTCCCGGGACCCTCCCCTCCGCTGACAGACACCGCCCCGCTCGCTCCCGCTCCTTGCCACGCTCGGCAGCCACCGAGGCCGCCGCCCTCTCGGCTCAGCCGCCACCGGGCGGCAGCAGCGCCGCCCAGCTCAGCCCGGGGGCAGGCACAGAGCACAGGGAAAAGCCGGCTCCGGGCGCTCTGCAGCTCCTGCAGCCCGAGCGTCTCGGCTCCTGGGGCCAGGCGCTTGCTGCTTTCCTTCCTACAGAAAAACGCCGGCTCGTTATTCTCAAAACCTGCGGATCTCTATTCCCAGCTTCTTATATTGCTGTATGCGACAGAGTAGAGAGAGAGGGCTGGCTCATTTCAAAATGAATTTACATCTAAATCAGTAGCATTTGCCTATAGATGTAAAAATGAAGAACTTAACACGATTTAGTATTCTGCACACATCCCTCGCTGGGAGGAATGGTAAAAAGTTAAAAACAAATGAAACTTTAAAAGTAGAAAGTTAGAAACAAAGTTACAACGGCAGAAATTTAGAAACAAACAAAGAGGTAAAATACAAGAAACGAACACGTTTCTAAAGGTAGAAAGTTAAAAACAAACAAAGTTAGAAACAAACAAACAAAAAAATTAGAAACAAACAAAATTAGAAAGGTAGAAATTTAGAAACAAAGTCAGAAAGGCAAGTGTTGAGCCTTTGACAGGGTACCCCTCCTTCTCGGACCAGGGTGAAAGAGCAGAGGAGGCTGCTGTTCTGCTAAGTTCTTTATTTCACGGTCTCACAGCTGTCTTGAAGGCAGAGTTCGAATGGGGTTACATGATACAGCCAAGCAGCAGCAGCAGGCAAAACCAGCTTCTTCTATATGCTCCATACACTATAATTTTTCTTATAGAAGTGTGGATTCCATTTGTTCATTGACCAGTAAGATTAACACACGATTCTAGTTTTCCTTAAACTCATCCCGGTCTAATTCTAACAGTCGTAAGCCTCACACAAGTGTCATCTGCCCTTGTTCCATAAGGAATCCCTCTACAGACAGGGAGTTGTCACCGGCCCCGTGCTCATGGGCTGCAGGGGACACCTGCACTGAGGAGGAAATGGAAATGGGAAAGAGGGAAATGCAACCGGAGGGGACGCACCTCTGGCACCACACCTCCTCTTGTTCCTGCTGTCCTGGAAAGCCCCAAGTAAATCCAGTGCCTCAGACCTTGCATCCCTGAACGCCAGGAGAGCTGGAGTTTTACCCAGATCCCAGTGCGCTGCACGGCTGCGCTGACACGAGCACAGGCCGATCGCTCCGCCCAGCACCATCCCTCATTCTCCTCCCATTGCTCCCCAAGCGTCCCCAAACCACCCCAGCGTGTCTGTGCCGGGGCCAGGGCCTGCCCCGAGCCCGACCAGAGGCTGTCACCCAGCCCTGCACCAGCTCCCACCACTGGGAGAGCTGGGAATGCACTGAGAGCTCGGCTCCCCGGGCTCCCCAGCACCCAAACCGGTCCTCAGACACACAAAAATGCCCAACCTGCCCCTCTGGGCACAGCCAAACACCACAATTCCATCATCCCCAAGCAACTCTGGCACTTGCCTCTTCACCTCCGCCCATTTCCAGTAGCCGGGGCTAGGACCGGGCTGTCAGAAATAGCATTCCCTAGGCAGTTCATCCCAGCGCAGAGGAGAAGAGGAGCCTGTCCCTGACCCACACCATGGGCAGGACAAGGGGGGCCCTAGCTGGCTTTGCCTACTCCAACACCAAAGCTCTTGATCCCAAAGATGGGGCGAGTTCAGTGGTTTTTCCTGTCCTGAAAGAGAGCAGAAAAGGGAAGTTAATCCCACTGTGGAATCCAAGACTCCTGCATTTCCTATTTCTGCTCTGATTGCTCACCGTGGAGTTTTAGCCATGGAAAAAAAGGAGAATGACACCATATCAAATAAAAAGTTGATTAATCCACGTAGGGGCTGTGGAGAGGATACAAAGGAGCTTTTCCATGATTTTGGGGCTTGAAGAGGGACTGAATTTCCCTCAAAGCTGGGAAGGGCCTGAGGATAATAAAGCAAAGGAGCAGCTTCATCTCTCCCTGGCAGAGAGCTCGGGGCTCCATTATGGATACAAATCAATCCCAGCAGGATTTCAAAGGGTTTCTTTAGGATGTCAGGTCCCTCTTTATCAGATCCCTGCTGGGAGTCAGGGCCTGCCTGGTCACGGGGTGCTTTGATAAGGGCTGGATTTAAATCCCAGATCTGAGAACAGACATGAAAGGTCCCTGGGTTTCTAGGGGGTTGAAAAACTCAAGCTGGATTCGCTGCAGAGCTGAAAAATCAGGGTAAGAGAGAGCAAGGAGTGGCCAGCAGGCCCAGGCTCCTGATCACGCCCCTGGGATCCATGGGATCCATAGGATCCACGGCCTCTGGCACGCTGCTCCAGCACCCTGCAGGGTGACTGACAGCCGGGCAGGGGAAGGAGCCACCAGCAGCTCTGCCATGTGCACCATCATTCACCTTGCACGTGGCCTAAACAGCCACCAAGCACTGATGGACTGACTGAGCCGAAAATATCGGAGAGATCTCAGTTTGCACTCCAAATTCCCTGCAGCCTGTTCCCTTCCTGATCCATCCCTAGAAGCAGCAAGAGTGGAATTCCTTCCATCGTTGCTCTTTCCCTCCTGTTTTCCACTCAACAAGAAAAAGAGCAGCCACGTGAACAGGAGTAAAAGCCCCAAACCCACAAAAAAGCACATTCTCAGCATCACTAATCCCTGCCAAACTGCCAGGAACCTTCCAAAACTACATCCAAGCTTGGAAACAGGGATCCAGTTGTTTGTTTAAGCAGCTATTGATCCAGTCTCTTCCAGCTAATTAAACTATTCACTATTTAAACTCATTAAACTGCTCATCCTGCTCCTGGCAGCCAGAGGCAAAGAAGAAATCGTGTCTAGATTAAATGGTGTTGGTGAATGTGCCCATCCCAGTCCTTGGAGAGGTTGGAATTGCATCCCTGTTCCTCTGCTCTCTTTTCCTTCCTTTTTCTTGGAGTGATTCCCACCCGGATTCCTCAGCTCCAGCTCTCTGAGCAGCCTCAGGGGGAGCATTTCATCCCCTTGGAGCCAACTCCATTTGTTGCATCCTTCATGCCTCAACCACCCCTAAAAGCAGGCAAGTGCTGATGGGCAGTGCAGCTGCTTCCACTTGGGAATGTTTCCAGTGGAACAGGGAGGGAATTCTGAGAAGCTTCCACCCACTGCACCTTATTGCTGGATAAGAGGTGAGGCAGCAAAGGATCAACAAAGGGAGATTTCAGCAAGACAAAGTCCAGACAAAGAGGCTGCAAGTGTGGCTGGGGCTGCTAAACTGGGAAAACTGCAAGGTCAGGCTGTGGGAACATGGATTATACTGAGGTCTGGAACTGGTGTTGGGAAGAGAGGGAGAAGGAGAAGGAGAAGGAGAAGGAGGAGAGAAAGGGCCCAAAGTAACTGCACAGTGAATTTCCTTACCATGAGCCAGGCTCATTCCCTGAGCTGACCAATATCTCCGAGCTCCCCTTCATGGCACAGCCCTGCCAGTAAAGAACAGAAGTTCCTGCTGCTCCCACTGGAATTCTGTAGCGTGCCTGGCATTCCATACGTTATGCTGCCTGAGAATTCCTGCAGCCGTCCTCGGGAAGAGCAGTTCACTGCCACAGGAGGAACAAGAGGAAAGCAGTTGCCACTCTCGGGTTCTGTGCTCTGTAAAAAGTAAAACCAGATAAAGATCAAAGCTCCATAAAGCTGGAACCATCTCCAACCTCGGGACAGCACTTCTGTGGGAAAAGCGTGGATGGGCAATTAGGAAGGAGATGATCATGCAAATGGGTAAGGGGGGGAATTAAATTCTGCTGCTTTCTGATTGAGGCCTGCTTCAATTTGCAGCCTTTATAATATCAGTTTAATGGGACTTTTTGTGCTTTAAAAAGGTTTTTATTAGCTGGGGGTTGTCCCTGCCTGGACTGAGGCACAGCACAATGAGTCTCCTGCCTCCTGAAGCCGTGTCGTTATCCCAGCATCTGAAATTAAAAACCAGCACTCTGGGAAACCTCTCTACTCTGAGGAGAAGTGTGAGGAGTGTTTGGGTCTGTGGAGAGCCTGGAACAGCTCTGAGAGACACCAAACATCCTGTGGATCCCAATAAACAGCAAAACATGCCAGCAGCTCCTTCCAACACCGCCCTTGTAGGGAACTCTGTCATCCCAGTGGGTATTTGTGGGAGTAAGGAAGAAATCCCACTAATGACCTCAGTGTGATCACCTCTGGTTCGTCTGGGGATAAATCTCCTTTATCCTTCTGGGAGAATAAAGGAATCCAATGCTGCCTTAATCCCCTGCTCCTCGGAGTCTGCATTTCCAGAATCCATCTCCTGGCCCAGCATGGGAAGGGTTGTCCAGCGCTGGAACAGCTGCCCAGAGCAGTGGTGGAGTCACCAACCCTGGAAGTGCTCATAAAATACATGGATATGGCACTTGAGTGTTCATAAAATACCTGGGTAAATACATGGGTAAATATAGGAATAAATTCATGGGTAAATACATGGATAAACATATGGATAAATATAGGGATAAATATGTAGGGATAAATATGTATGGATAAATACAGACCTTGCTTCCCTGAACACCAGGAGAGCCGGTGTTTTACCCAGATCCCAGTGCCCTGCACGGCTGCGCTGACACGAGCGCAGGCTGACCGTTCCGCCCAGCACCATCCCTCATTTTCCTCCCACGGCTCCCCAAGCGTCCCCAAACCACCCCAGCGTGTCTGTGCCGGGGCCAGGGCCTGCCCCGAGCCCGACCAGAGCCCTGCACCAGCTCCCACCCCCGGGTGAGCTGGGAATGCACTGAGAGCTCGGCTCCCCGGGCTCCCCAGCACCCAAACCGGTCCTCAGACACACAGAAATGCCCAACCTGCCCCTCTGGGCACAGCCAAACACCACAATTCCATCATCCCCAAGCAACTCTGGCACTTGCCTCTTCACCTCCGCCCATTTCCAGTAGCCGGGGCTAGGACCGGGCTGTCAAAAATAGCATTCCCTAGGCAGTTCATCCCAGCGCAGAGGAGAAGAGGAGCCTGTCCCTGACCCACACCATGGGCAGGACAAGGGGGGCCCTAGCTGGCTTTGCCTACTCCAACACCACAGCTCTTGGTCCCAAAGATGGGGCGAGTTCAGTGGTTTTTCCTGTCCTGAAAGAGAGCAGAAAAGGGAAGTTAATCCCACTGTGGAATCCAAGACTCCTGCATTTCCTATTTCTGCTCTGATTGCTCACCGTGGAGTTTTAGCTATGGAAAAAAAAAAAGGAGAATGACACCATATCAAATAAAAAGTGCCCTTTTCCAGCATTTTTATTCCAGGCATTAAAAGGATGCTCATTTCTCTTCTAGCATTGTTTCCCTCATTTTAGGAGAACCGTTTTCATCCCAGGCCCCACTCGTCAGTTGTTCGATCCTCTGGCACTGGATTTGGACAAAAGAAGGGATGCACCTGGACTGCAGGAAATCACTGAGAGAAACCCTTCCAAAACGTGACAGAGAAAAACAACAGGAGATGCAGGAAGACACATCCCTCATTTGCACGTCTGGAACGCTTTTCTAAAGACTTCTCTGCATCTGGATGCTCTTTGCTCTTGGCTTTCTTCACAGGAATGCATTTGCTGCTAAACACGTCTCAGACCCTTACCTGATCGGGATAAGGTGGGATGGAGATGAAGACTCCCACAGGGAATAGCCAGGGAGATGCAGGGCCTGGGAACATCAAGGACGGAGAAGAGAAGGAACAGGGATTGTTTTTCTTGTTTAGAGCCAGCAGTGCTGTGAGCTTGGAGAACACACGGCACCGCAGGGATCCAGGGCAGGAGCGGGATAACTGCGGGATAAGGGGAATCTGCTCCCACTCCAGGGCTGTGCCAGTGAAGGAGGGGAATTTTTTAGTGCCTTCATTACACACAAAAACCAAACCCAGCACCACCGAGCTGGACTTTCGTGAGCCGCAAAACAAAGCGGCCCCTGGCCTTTGGGGGAACACAACCTCACCGAGTCACGGAGCCAGGGGATGACACTTGGGAATGATCCTTGCTGCTGCCTGCAGGCAAATCGGATGAGGGAGCCACAGGAGCTGCGGGGTTTCCTGCTCTTCCTGCAACGCCATCGGTCCAGACCAGGAGACCTTTCCTGGAACAGATCTTCCCTGTAAAGGGAGCTACACCAAAGCTCAAGCCCTCATTTAGAGACCCTTGGAAAAGCAAAGGTGAGAGGGGATTACCTGGAGCCCCAGGGGACCGAGGCGAAGGCGATGAAGAAGCAGACAGCAAAGTGCTTCCACTGCTTCTCACTCCAGCAAAGGGAACATCCCTGGAATTTCATGTCCGGCGTCGCTCCCAAACCCCACAGGTGAACCCACACGTACTCCAGGACTGATCTCCTTCAAACTTCCAGCAGCACAGACTCACCGGGAGGAACTGCGATCCAAGGACACACATCAGCAACCGTCTTCCCGCTTGCCCCTCTCTCCACATTTTCCCTTTCCAGCGGGATGCAGGTGCCACCCCCCAGAGGCAGGAAAACTGCCTTGCAATCCGCTACAAAACCTGCCTGGAAAGCCCAGGATGCCCGGAGCCAGCAGCCGTTTCTCCTGGAGCTCCTGCTGACAGGCATTTGAAGCCTGCTGTGCCTCACAGCTGCTTTTCTGCCAAGGGCATTCCCATCTTTTCTTTTTTAGCCCAAAGAAAGGTTTGCAAAGCTGAGTTTTGTGAGAAGCGCTTCATATTTGGATCATTCTTAACTTGGAGTTTCCCTTGGCACCAAAATCAGGGGCTCACCTTTTGCTTGGAGCTTGGCTGAAGTCCTCAGCAGTGCCAGGGAATGTGGCCATTGGAGGCTTTGGGCAGATTTGGCTCATCTGCCTTTTTAGGCCTTGTTTCTTTCTCTCAGCCTTCCCACTGGATTGTGGCCTCCGAGGAATACGTAAAATCCCATTCCATTCCTATTCTTTCGGACAATTTTTTGTACCGTCCCTGTACAAAACGAGGCCCCCTGTTCGGATGCTTTTCCCCACCGTTCCCCGGCACTTTTATCTGCCGGTGCATTCCCTGCGTTGCTTGGGCTCTTCCCAGGTCTCTGAGCTCCTTCACAAGGCAGCAGATCGATTTGGCCCAGGAACTAAACCCTCCCGAGGAATTGTCTGATGCCATCTCCGCATTTGACACCTGATCCTTGTGCTCAAAGGATCCCTCTTTCTTCCCTTCAGCCAATTCCAAGGCTCGCTGCCCCCAGCTGCGATCAGGCCCCAGCCTGATCCCTGCAGTCTTCCCTGCCGGGATCCTGCTCAGGAATCCCTGGGCTACAAATGTAAGAATTCATTCTTCCCACCCCTGCCCAGTTCCAAAGGATTTGGTGTCTGCCTTACCCGGCTGGAGCCTGCTTCCAACTCTGTTCTTGCTGCTTCTGCTGCTTTCCAGTTCCCAGGAATTCCACCGACGGAGCGACAGCGTTTTCCAGCTCCGCCAGGATTCCCTCTGCTGCGTTTGGGTGCTGGAAGGATATCAAAACCAGGCTCTCTGGGGCTTTACTATCAGGAAATTACATCCCCGGATTTGTTCATTTCCAAATATTATCTCTTCCCAACAAAGCACTGGGCATCCAAGGAATACAGAAAGTGATGGGCTGACCACTGCTTACTCCTCTGGAATGTCAGAGCTTGGAAAAAAAGGGCACTTGAGGCTTCTCCTGGTGCTGCCCGTGAGGTGTATTCTACTTGAGAGCCCCTTCCCGTGTCTTTCCCTGTATCCACCAAAAAATCCACCCCTTCATTCCCCAGCTGCTTGCTTCCTCCCTCTTTTCCTGTATCCAACAGAATTTTAACAGGTCAATAGTCCCCTCTGCAAGAGCACCTTTCATTCCAAACCTAAGAACAAACGAATCACTTCCCTTCCACCGTCCTTATTAGGATTCCACTGAGAGCAGTGGATGGAAAATGATCCTCTCCTGGTCCCTGCTGGATTCCCGGAGCAGGGATCCTTTCCCTCTTTCCCCCCACCACGGTGCCCTCCTCCCCCTCCCGCCCCACCCCACACCCTTTTCAGGCTTTGTTCCACAGCTTTTGCCTCCAGGCCTCAGATCCTTTCGTTCTCCACGAGCTCCCAGCAGCTCCACAGCCTTTCCTCTCCCATCCCGACCATTTCTCC
Source organism: Coloeus monedula (assembly GCF_965178545.1). NCBI lineage: Eukaryota > Metazoa > Chordata > Aves > Passeriformes > Corvidae > Coloeus > Coloeus monedula. The sequence goes on along the minus strand of NW_028120648.1, from coordinate 77,604 downwards.
GGGAATGGAGCTCCGCATTTCAATTGCCTTCTCTTTTCTCTGACTACTCCCACCAATCCAGAAGACCTAAAGCTGACACAAGGAACACTCGGTGCCCACAAATCCAAACCCAGACCCGGCCATCCCCAAACCAGCAACTCCCGGACAATTTGCATTCATTCCAACCTAACACTGAGGACTCACCCAACCCTTCAAAATTCCCAAGAAATATCCTGTTGCCTTCACAGCTCCCAGGGGATTCTGCTTCGTGCTCACACGAAGGATTTGGGACTTCCCTGAAAAAACCCGTGCAGGGCACGCCGGAATCCCCGATCCCGTGAATCCGGGGAGCGTTAAAAGCTCGGTCCAGCCTGGGCCCCCGGAAATTTTTGCCAAGTATCCCCCAAGTCCTCGGGATAACAGAACTCTCTGGTACTGCATTTTTGGCGTTGTAAAGCCTGGAATTCCTTTATTCCTAGTGCTGGGCTCTGCATATGGCTGAGAAAATCCCGGCCTCCACACAGACCCAGATTCCAAACTTTTTGATACATTTCAGCAAGCCGAGAAATTCACCTTCCCTACTTCTTCTTAAGGGCATCCTTCTCTTCCCTTACCCGGCGTGCTCTCTCCCACTGGGGGTGGGTTTTCCCCTTCCCATGCTAATTAGTCCCTACTTCTAGGAGGTTTAGGTAACCTTTCTTCCCTGGGACGGATTTCTTAACACAGCTACCGAGGCTTTGGGAGTCTCCTTTATCTTCTACTTTCTGGATCCATAAATGCCACAATCCAGACGCCCAACTTCAACAAGACATCCTTTCTACCTAAAAACACACACTCTCAACTCTTAGATCTTTTAAAGTTTTACCCCCGCAAAATTCCCCTATTTTTCCACCACTGAATTCCTCAGTCCTGCTACCAAGGATTTCTTGAATACCACGGGGCTTTTCTCAAGATTTACCCCCACGACCTTCCCTACGTGCCCACTGCTCATCACCTCATTTTTCCCTCAATGTGGTCGTTCTCCACCCCAGAGAGTTTGTCAAGTGTTGCCTCCAAAATGTTCCCCATCTCTCCACTACTCAGTTCCCCATTTTGCCTCCAAAATATTCAATCTGTCCCCTCCACATTGCATCCACTTTTACCCCCAGCGTTTTACTTCCTCTACAATATTGATTCAACTTTTTCCACCCCAAAAATGTCCATTCTCTCCCTTAAACAGCACCTCAGCTTTTCCCTCAAAAATGCCCCAGAGGGAAACTCAGATTCAGCCCCCAAACTCCCATTTGCCTACACAAACAGTTCTTGTGGCCCCTCTCAATTCCCCCAGGCTTTCAGCTCAAGGAAGAACTGGAAGCCTATTCCCTCATCTCCACCCTTGTTTTGCTTTCCTGGAAAACCTTGCGATCCCACACTTTCTCCAAGAGATCTGCTGGGACTACTGGAAGGTTTGCTCTCTCAGAGCGCCAGGGGGCTTTACAGCACTTGTTCCTCTGCATCTTTACCCTTTTATCAGCTTTCCCCTGGAACGGTGTTGTGGGAGAAGCTTGGAACTACCAGAAATGGATTGTGTTCACATTTTTGCCCCACCAGTTTTTATCTGGTTTCAAATTCCTGGAATTACCCTCAAATGTGCCCTAGAACACTGCTGTGAAAGGATCAATGAGAAGAACAGCCGGAAAGCAGAAAACCACCTCCAGCAGCAGCCACAATGATCCCATTTCTCTTCTTACCTGGTCCTGCCAGAGCTCCCAACAGCCATTCCCATTCCAAAACAAGAGCTATGGAAGACATTCCTGCTGTCCGTGAGGGTGAGGCGGCAGTTCTGGATGTTCTTCGCTGTGCAATCAGACAACAAACAGAGTGTAAATGATCCTGGTGGTCCCTTCCACGCCAAACCAGCCCGTGATTCCATGCGTGGATCAGCACCTGTCCCAGCTCCATTCCAGAAACCTCCTCCCACTAACCCAGAACTTTCCTTTTTCTGCTCAACATCAGGGGTTTGCTGCCGAGTGCCCCGGGCAGGGGACGCCTCAGCCTTCCCTGGGACCGCAGCATTCCCTGGGCTGCCTCAGCATCCCCTGCGCTGCTGTTCCACGCCCATCCCGTGGTCCAGCGCCTGCGCGGGCTGCAGTGCCGGGCTCTCCCCACGAGGCGGCAGCACCGGGAGCGAGCAGCCCCGGCCGGTCCCGCTGTCTCGGGGCAGCTGCGCCTTTAACCCGCCCTGAGCCGGCGGGGCCGTGAACACAGCGGGCACAAACCCCACCGCTCCCCTTTATTTCACCCTCAGAGGCACAGGATCGCAGCATTTCCTGGGCTGCAAGGGACCCACAGGGAGCATCGAGTCCAAATCCTGGCCCTGCACCCCAAGAATCCCACCCTGTGCCCGAGAGCCTTGTTCAGACCCAAACTCTTCCCCCAAGATCCTGAAAACACAGCGGGGCTGTGGGAGAAGGATGACCACGGAGGATTTTTTTATACAGATCTCCTTGCACGATCGTTAAATAATATTATTAGACAGTCCAGGAACGCATCCCTGTGCCGGGACAGCCACCCCTGTGCCGGAACACTCATCCCTGGGCCGGAATACCGATCCCCCGCGGCCCCCACCGTCCGCTCGGGGCTGTCCCCGTTCCCCGCTCACCTCCGAGCCCGGAGCACCCGCCCCGGTGCCCCCGGCCCGGCAGCGCTGCTCCCCGGGCTCCCCGCCATTGGCGCTCCTGGCGAAGAAGGGCGGAAGTCACCGATACGGCACCGATGTGGCTATTCGACCTTCTCAAGATGGCGGCCGGAAGGACCCCCCCCCCCCACCCCCCCGGTCCGTCTATTCGACTGCCTGAATGCTCCCGCCTGCCCCAGGCGCCGCTGACCCCACAGTCGGTGTCCGCGTAGCGGGAAACGCCTCAGAAAATTGCGCGCAAGCGCTGGGCTGGCGTCGGCGTCGGCGTCGGCGTCGCGTTCAGGCAGCCGAATAGACGCAGCTTGGGGGGGGGGGGGCCTTCCCTGCCGCCATATTGAGAAGGTCAGAAAACAGTGCACACGACCGCCATCTTTAGTGTGGCAGTGACGACACTTCCGCCCTTCGCCGCCATCTTGGGTGCTGGCAGAAGCCACTTCCGGTCGAGCCGCCATCTTTAGTGTGGTACACTTAGGGCCCCCGCCGCCCCTCACAAGGGCTTCTGTCTAGTCGGCTGCCTGAATCCGGCCCGGACTCCGACGCCGGCCCCGCGCTTTCCGCGCGATTTTCCGCCGTGCTTCCCGGTGCGAGGACACGGCTGGCGGGGTCAGCCGCGCCGGAGGCGGCCGACGGCTCCGCGACCGGCGGCAGGCATCGGCAGGGACACCTCTCGCAGGGGGCCTACTGCGTCCGCCATCTTGAGTGTGGCGGAAGTGTAAACCACCCTCTGCAAGGTCCTGGCAGATAATAAAATAATAAAATAAAATAAATACTATAATATTCTAATAAAAACGTCACTTAACGCCGTCCCGAGAGCGCGGAACTGCGCCTTCCTTTCCGAGCCGCCTCCTTGAGAGCGACACGCGGGCGGCTCGATTCCGACCGTGCCCGCCCGGTGCCTCCCGCCCGGGTCGCGCTGCGACCGCGCCTCTGCTGCCCGGCAAAACCGGCCCCGCCGGGCCGCCCCCCGCGCTGTCATTCCCCGCGGTCACCGCCCCGCACGGCGCCCGGCCCTTTCCATAGCTGTGGCCCCGCTCGTGCACGGCCGTGTCCCTTGGCGCTCCGAACCGCCCTTCGCCCCTCCCCTCCGCTGACAGACCCGGCCCCGCTCGCTCCCGCTCCTTGCCACGCTCGGCAGCCACCGAGGCCGCCGCCCTCTCGGCTCAGCCGGCACCGGGCGGCAGCAGCGCCGGGGCGCCGTGTCGGGGGCGGCAGTGCCGCCGTGTCGGGGGCGGCAGTGCCGCCGTGTCGGGGGCGGCAGTGCCGCCGTGTCGGGGGCGGCAGTGCCGCCGTGTCGGGGGCGGCAGTGCCGCCGTGTCGGGGGCGGCAGTGCCGCCGTGTCGGGGGCGGCAGTGCCGCCGTGTCGGGGGCGGCAGTGCCGCCGTGTCGGGGGCGGCAGTGCCGCCGTGTCGGGGGCGGCAGTGCCGCCGTGTCGGGGGCGGCAGTGCCGCCGTGTCGGGGGCGGCAGTGCCGCCGTGTCGGGGGCGGCAGTGCCGCGCTCTCGCCACCAGGCGGCAGCAGCGCCGCCCAGCTCAGCCCGGGGGCAGGCACAGAGCACAGGGAAAAGCCGGCTCCGGGCGCTCTGCAGCTCCTGCAGCCCGAGCGTCTCGGCTCCTGGGGCCAGGCGCTTGCTGCTTTCCTTCCTACAGAAAAACGCCGGCTCCTTATTCTCAAAACTTGCTGATCTCTATTCCCAGCTTCTTATATTGCTGTATGCGACAGAGTAGACAGAGAGGGCTGGCTTATTTCAAAATGAATTTACATCTAAATCAGTAGCATTTGCCTATAGACGTAAAAGTGAAGAACTTAACAGGTTTTAGTATTCTGCACACAGCCCTCGCTGGGAGGAATGGTAAAAAGTTAAAAACAAATGAAATTTTAAAAGTAGAAAGTTAGAAACAAAGTTACAACGGCAGAAATTTAGAAACAAACAAAGAGGTAAAATACAAGAAACAAACAAATTTCTAAAGGGAGAAAGTTGAAAACAAAGTTAGAAACGAACAAACAAAAAAATTAGAAACAAACAAAATTAGAAAGGTAGAAATTTAGAAACAAAGTCAGAAAGGCAAGTGTTGAGCCTTTGACAGGGTACCCCTCCTTCTCGGACCAGGGTGAAAGAGCAGAGGAGGCTGCTGTTCTGCTAAGTTCTTTATTTCACGGTCTCACAGCTGTCTTGAAGGCAGAGTTCGAATGGGGTTACATGATAAAGCCAAGCAGCAGCAGCAGGCAAAACCAGCTTCTTCTATATGCTCCATACACTCTATTTTTTCTTACAGAAGTGTGGATTCCATTTGTTCATTGACCAGTAAGATTAACACACGATTCTAGTTTTCCTTAAACCCATCCTGGTCTAATTCTAACAGTCGTAAGCCTCACACAAGTGTCACCTGCCCTTGTTCCATAAGGAATCCCTCTACAGACAGGGAGTTGTCACCAGCCCCGTGCTCATGGGCTGCAGGGGACACCTGCACTGAGGAGGAAATGGAAATGGGAAAGAGGGAAATGCAACCTGGTGGGACGCACCTCTGGCACCACATTTCCTCTTCTTCCTGCTGTCCTGGAAAGCCCCAAGTAAATCCAGTCCCTCAGACCCTGCATCCCTGAACACCAGGAGAGCCGGTGTTTTACCCAGATCCCAGTGCCCTGCACGGCTGCGCTGACACGAGCGCAGGCTGACCGCTCCGCCCAGCACCATCCCTCATTCTCCTCCCACGGCTCCCCAAGCGGCCCCAAAGCACCCCAGCGTGTCTGTGCCGGGGCCAGGGCCTGCCCCGAGCCCGACCAGAGGCTGTCACCCGGCCCTGCACCAGCTCCCACCCCTGGCAGAGCTGGGAATGCACTGAGAGCTCGGCTCCCCGGGCTCCCCAGCACCCAAACCGGTCCTCAGACACACAAAAATGCCCAACCTGCCCCTCTGGGCGCAGCCAAACACCACAATTCCACCATCCCCAAGCAACTCTGGCACTTGCCTCTTCACCTCCGCCCATTTCCAGTAGCCGGGGCTAGGACCGGGCTGTCAGAAATAGCATTCCCTAGGCAGTTCATCCCAGCACAGAGGAGAAGAGGAGCCTGTCCCTGACCCACACCATGGGCAGGACAAGGGGGGCCCTAGCTGGCTTTGCCTACTCCAGCACCACAGCTCTTGGTCCCAAAGATGGGGCGAGTTCAGTGGTTTTTCCTGTCCTGAAAGAGAGCAGAAAAGGGAAGTTAATCCCACTGTGGAATCCAAGACTCCTGCATTTCCTATTTCTGCTCTGATTGCTCACCGTGGAGTTTTAGCCATGGAAAAAAAAGGAGAATGACACCATATCAAATAAAAAGTTGATTAATCCACGTAGGGGCTGTGGAGAGGATACAAAGGAGCTTTTCCATGATTTTGGGGCTTGAAGAGGGACTGAATTTCCCTCAAAGCTGGGATGGGCCTGAGGATAATAAAGCAAAGAAGCAGCTTCATCTCTCCCTGGCAGAGAGCTCGGGGCTCCATTATGGATACAAATCAATCCCAGCAGGATTTCAAAGGGTTTCTTTAGGATGTCAGGTCCCTCTTTATCAGATCCCTGCTGGGATTCAGGGCCTGCCTGGTCACGGGGTGCTTTGATAAGGGCTGGATTTAAATCCCAGATCTGAGAACAGACATGAAAGGTCCCTGGGTTTCTAGGGGGTTGAAAAACTCAAGCTGGATTTGCTGCAGAGCTGAAAAATCAGGGTAAGAGAGAGCAAGGAGTGGCCAGTAGGCCCAGGCTCCTGATCACGCCCCTGGGATCCATGGGATCCATAGGATCCACGGCCTCTGGCACGCTGCTCCAGCACCCTGCAGGGTGACTGACAGCCGGGCAGGGGAAGGAGCCACCAGCAACTCTGCCACGTGCACCATCATTCACCTTGCACGTGGCCTAAACAGCTACCAAGCACTGATGGACTGACTGAGCCGAAAATATCGGAGAGATCTCAGTTTGCACTCCAAATTCCCTGCAGCCTGTTCCCTTCCTGATCCATCCCTTCAAGCAGCAAGAGTGGAATTCCTTCCATCGTTGCTCTTTCCCTCCTGTTTTCCACTCAACAAGAAAAAGAGCAGCCACGTGAACAGGAGTAAAAGCCCCAAACCCACAAAAAAGCACATTCTCAGCATCACTAATCCCTGCCAAACTGCCAGGAACCTTCCAAAACTACATCCAAGCTTGGAAACAGGGATCCAGTTGTTTGTTTAAGCAGCTATTGATCCAGTCTCTTCCAGCTAATTAAACTATTCACTATTTAAACTCATTAAGCTGCTCATCCTGCTCCTGGCAGCCAGAGGCAAAGAAGAAATCGTGTCTAGATTAAATGGTGATGGTGAATGTGCCCATCCCAGTCCTTGGAGAGGTTGGAATTGCATCCCTGTTCCTCTGCTCTCTTTTCCTTCCTTTTTCTTGGAGTGATTCCCACCCGGATTCCTCAGCTCCAGCTCTCTGAGCAGCCTCAGGGGGAGCATTTCATCCCCTTGGAGCCAACTCCATTTGTTGCATCCTTCATGCCTCAACCACCCCTAAAAGCAGGCAAGTGCTGATGGGCAGTGCAGCTGCTTCCACTTGGGAATGTTTCCAGTGGAACAGGGAGGGAATTCTGAGAAGCTTCCACCCACTGCACGTTATTGCTGGATAAAAGGTGAGGCAGCAAAGGATCAACAAAGGGAGATTTCAGCAAGACAAAGTCCAGACAGAGAGGCTGCAAGTGTGGCTGGGGCTGCTAAACTGGGAAAACTGCAAGGTCAGGCTGTGGGAACATGGATTATACTGAGGTCTGGAACTGGTGTTGGGAAGAGAGGGAGAAGGAGAAGGAGAAGGAGAAGGAGAAGGAGGAGAAGGAGGAGAAGGAGGAGAAGGAGGAGAAGGAGGAGAAGGAGGAGAAGGAGGAGAAGGAGGAGAAGGAGGAGAAGGAGGAGAAGGAGGAGAAGGAGGAGAAGGAGGAGAAGGAGGAGAAGGAGGAGAAGGGGAAGGAGAAGGAGGAGAAGGAGGAGAAGGAGGAGAAGGGGAAGGAGAAGGAGAAGGGGAAGGAGAAGGAGAAGGGGAAGGAGAAGGAGGAGAAGGAGAAGGAGAAGGAGAAGGAGAAGGAGAAGGAGAAGGAGAAGGAGAAGGAGAAGGAGAAGGAGAAGGAGAAGGAGGAGAAGGAGGAGAAGGAGGAGAAGGAGGAGAAGGAGGAGAAGGAGAAGGAGGAGAAGGAGAAGGAGGAGAAGGAGGAGAAGGAGGAGAAGGAGGAGAAGGGCCCGAAGTAACTGCACAGTGAATTTCCTTACCATGAGCCAGGCTCATTCCCTGAGCTGACCAATATCTCCGAGCTCCCCTTCATGGCACAGCCCTGCCAGTAAAGAACAGAAGTTCCTGCTGCTCCCACTGGAATTCTGTAGCATGCCTGGCATTCCATACGTTATGCTGCCTGAGAATTCCTGCAGCCGTCCTCGGGAAGAGCAGTTCACTGCCACAGGAGGAACAAGAGGAAAGCAGCTGCCACTCTCGGGTTCTGTGCCCTGTAAAAAGTAAAAGCAGATAAAGATCAAAGCTCCATAAAGCTGGAACCATCTCCAACCTCGGGACAGCACTTCTGTGGGAAAAGCGTAGATGGGCAATTAGGAAGGAGATCATCATGCAAATGGGCAAGGGGGGGGAATTAAATTCTGCTGCTTTCTGATTGAGGCCTGCTTCAATTTGCAGCCTTTATAATATCAGTTTAATGGGACTTTTTGTGCTTTAAAGAGGTTTTTATTAGCTGGGGGTTGTCCCTGCCTGGACTGAGGCACAGCACAATGAGTCTCCTGCCTCCTGAAGCCGTGTCGTTATCCCAGCATCTGAAATTAAAAACCAGCACTCTGGGAAACCTCTCTACTCTGAGGAGAAGTGTGAGGAGCGTTTGGGTCTGTGGAAAGCCTGGAACAGCTCTGAGAGACACCAAACATCCTGTGGATCCCAATAAACAGCAAAACATTCCAGCAGCTCCTTCCAACACCGCCCTTGTAGGGAACTCTGTCACCCCAGTGGGTATTTGTGGGAGTAAGGAAGAAATCCCACTAATGACCTCAGTGTGAACACCTCTGGTTCGTCTGGGGATAAATCTCCTTTATCCTTCTGGGAGAATAAAGGAATCCAATGCTGCCTTAATCCCCTGCTCCTCGGAGTCTGCATTTCCAGAATCCATCTCCTGGCCCAGCATGGGAAGGGTTGTCCAGCGCTGGAACAGCTGCCCAGGGCAGTGGTGGAGTCACCAACCCTGGAAGTGCTCATAAAATACATGGATATGGCACTTGAGTGTTCATAAAATACCTGGGTAAATACATGGGTAAATATAGGGATAAATTCATGGGTAAATACGTGGATAAAAATATGGATAAATGTATATGGATAAACATATATGGATAATCCATGGATAAATATAGGGATAAATATGTAGGGATAAATATGTATGGATAAATACAGACCTTGCTTCCCTGAACACCAGGAGAGCCGGTGTTTTACCCAGATCCCAGTGCCCTGCACGGCTGCGCTGACACGAGCACAGGCCGATCGCTCTGCCCAGCACCATCCCTCATTCTCCTCCCACGGCTCCCCAAGCGGCCCCAAAGCACCCCAGCGTGTCTGTGCCGGGGCCAGGGCCTGCCCCGAGCCCGACCAGAGGCTGTCACCCAGCCCTGCACCAGCTCCCACCCCCAGGTGAGCTGGGAATGCACTGAGAGCTCGGCTCCCCGGGCTCCCCAGCACCCAAACCGGTCCTCAGACACACAGAAATGCCCAACCTGCCCCTCTGGGCACAGCCAAACACCACAATTCCATCATCCTCAAGCAACTCTGGCACTTGCCTCTTCACCTCCGCCCATTTCCAGTAGCCGGGGCTAGGACCGGGCTGTCAGTAATAGCATTCCCTAGGCAGTTCATCCCAGCACAGAGGAGAAGAGGAGCCTGTCCCTGACCCACACCATGGGCAGGACAAGGGGGGCCCTAGCTGGCTTTGCCTACTCCAGCACCAAAGCTCTTGGTCCCAAAGATGGGGCGAGTTCAGTGGTTTTTCCTGTCCTGAAAGAGAGCAGAAAAGGGAAGTTAATCCCACTGTGGAATCCAAGACTCCTGCATTTCCTATTTCTGCTCTGATTGCCCACCGTGGAGTTTTAGCTATGGAAAAAAAAAGGAGAATGACACCATATCAAATAAAAAGTGCCCTTTTCCAGCATTTTTATTCCAGGCATTAAAAGGATGCTCATTTCTCTTCTAGCATTGTTTCCCTCATTTTAGGAGAACCGTTTTCATCCCAGGCCCCACTCGTCAGTTGTTCGATCCTCTGGCACTGGATTTGGACAAAAGAAGGGACGCACCTGGACTGCAGGAAATCACTGAGAGAAACCCTTCCAAAACGTGACAGAGAAAAACAACAGGAGATGCAGGAAGACACATCCCTCATTTGCACGTCTGGAACGCTTTTCTAAAGACTTCTCTGCATCTGGATGCTCTTTGCTCTTGGCTTTCTTCACAGGAATGCATTTGCTGCTAAACACGTCTCAGACCCTTACCTGATCGGGATAAGGTGGGATGGAGATGAAGACTCCCACAGGGAATAGCCAGGGAGATGCAGGGCCTGGGAACATCAAGGACGGAGAAGAGAAGGAACAGGGATTGTTTTTCTTGTCTCGAGCCAGCAGTGCTGTGAGCTTGGAGAACACACGGCACCGCAGGGATCCAGGGCAGGAGCGGGATAACTGCGGGATAAGGGGAATCTGCTCCCACTCCAGGGCTGTGCCAGTGAAGGAGGGGAATTTTTTAGTGCCTTCATTACACACAAAAACCAAACCCAGCACCACCGAGCTGGACTTTCGTGAGCCGCAAAACAAAGCGGCCCCTGGCCTTTGGGGGAACACAACCTCACCGAGTCACGGAGCCAGGGGATGACACTTGGGAATGATCCTTGCTGCTGCCTGCAGGCAAATCGGATGAGGGAGCCACAGGAGCTGCGGGGTTTCCTGCTCTTCCTGCAACGCCATCGGTCCAGACCAGGAGACCTTTCCTGGAACAGATCTTCCCTGTAAAGGGAGCTACACCAAAGCTCAAGCCCTCATTTAGAGACCCTTGGAAAAGCAAAGGTGAGAGGGGATTACCTGGAGCCCCAGGGGACCGAGGCGCAGGCGATGAAGAAGCAGACAGCAAAGTGCTTCCACTGCTTCTCACTCCAGCAAAGGGAACATCCCTGGAATTTCATGGCCGGCGTCGCTCCCAAACCCCACAGGTGAACCCACACGTACTCCAGGACTGATCTCCTTCAAACTTCCAGCAGCACAGACTCACCGGGAGGAACTGCGATCCAAGGACACACATCAGCAACCGTCTTCCCGCTTGCCCCTCTCTCCACATTTTCCCTTTCCAGCGGGATGCAGGTGCCACCCCCCAGAGGCAGGAAAACTGCCTTGCAATCCGCTACAAAACCTGCCTGGAAAGCCCAGGATGCCCGGAGCCAGCAGCCGTTTCTCCTGGAGCTCCTGCTGACAGGCATTTGAAGCCTGCTGTGCCTCACAGCTGCTTTTCTGCCAAGGGCATTCCCATCTTTTCTTTTTTAGCCCAAAGAAAGGTTTGCAAAGCTGAGTTTTGTGAGAAGCGCTTCATATTTGGATCATTCTTAACTTGGAGTTTCCCTTGGCACCAAAATCAGGGGCTCACCTTTTGCTTGGAGCTTGGCTGAAGTCCTCAGCAATGCCAGGGAATGTGGCCATTGGAGGCTTTGGGCAGATTTGGCTCATCTGCCTTTTTAGGCCTTGTTTCTTTCTCTCAGCCTTCCCACTGGATTGTGGCCTCCGAGGAATACGTAAAATCCCATTCCATTCCTATTCTTTCGGACAATTTTTTGTACCGTCCCTGTACAAAACGAGGCCCCCTGTTCGGATGCTTTTCCCCACCGTTCCCCAGCACTTTTATCTGCCGGTGCATTCCCTGCGTTGCTTGGGCTCTTCCCAGCTCTCTGAGCTCCTTCACAAGGCAGCAGATCGATTTGGCCCAGGAACTAAACCCTCCCGAGGAATTGTCTGATGCCATCTCCGCATTTGACACCTGATCCTTGTGCTCAAAGGATCCCTCTTTCTTCCCTTCAGCCAATTCCAAGGCTCGCTGCCCCCAGCTGCGATCAGGCCCCAGCCTGATCCCTGCAGTCTTCCCTGCCGGGATCCTGCTCAGGAATCCCTGGGCTACAAATGTAAGAATTCATTCTTCCCACCCCTGCCCAGTTCCAAAGGATTTGGTGTCTGCCTTACCCGGCTGGAGCCTGCTTCCAACTCTGTTCTTGCTGCTTCTGCTGCTTTCCAGTTCCCAGGAATTCCACCGACGGAGCGACAGCGTTTTCCAGCTCCGCCAGGATTCCCTCTGCTGCGTTTGGGTGCTGGAAGGATATCAAAACCAGGCTCTCTGGGGCTTTACTATCAGGAAATTACATCCCCGGATTTGTTCATTTCCAAATATTATCTCTTCCCAACAAAGCACTGGGCATCCAAGGAATACAGAAAGTGATGGGCTGACCACTGCTTACTCCTCTGGAATGTCAGAGCTTGGAAAAAAAGGGCACTTGAGGCTTCTCCTGGTGCTGCCCGTGAGGTGTATTCTACTTGAGAGCCCCTTCCCGTGTCTTTCCCTGTATCCACCAAAAAATCCACCCCTTCATTCCCCAGCTGCTTGCTTCCTCCCTCTTTTCCTGTATCCAACAGAATTTTAACAGGTCAATAGTCCCCTCTGCAAGAGCACCTTTCATTCCAAACCTAAGAACAAACGAATCACTTCCCTTCCACCGTCCTTATTAGGATTCCACTGAGAGCAGTGGATGGAAAATGATCCTCTCCTGGTCCCTGCTGGATTCCCGGAGCAGGGATCCTTTCCCTCTTTCCCCCCACCACGGTGCCCTCCTCCCCCTCCCGCCCCACCCCACACCCTTTTCAGGCTTTGTTCCACAGCTTTTGCCTCCAGGCCTCAGATCCTTTCGTTCTCCACGAGCTCCCAGCAGCTCCACAGCCTTTCCTCTCCCATCCCGACCATTTCTCCGGGAATGGAGCTCCGCATTTCAATTGCCTTCTCTTTTCTCTGACTACTCCCACCAATCCAGAAGACCTAAAGCTGACACAAGGAACACTCGGTGCCCACAAATCCAAACCCAGACCCGGCCATCCCCAAACCAGCAACTCCCGGACAATTTGCATTCATTCCAACCTAACACTGAGGACTCACCCAACCCTTCAAAATTCCCAAGAAATATCCTGTTGCCTTCACAGCTCCCAGGGGATTCTGCTTCGTGCTCACACGAAGGATTTGGGACTTCCCTGAAAAAACCCGTGCAGGGCACGCCGGAATCCCCGATCCCGTGAATCCGGGGAGCGTTAAAAGCTCGGTCCAGCCTGGGCCCCCGGAAATTTTTGCCAAGTATCCCCCAAGTCCTCGGGATAACAGAACTCTCTGGTACTGCATTTTTGGCGTTGTAAAGCCTGGAATTCCTTTATTCCTAGTGCTGGGCTCTGCATATGGCTGAGAAAATCCCGGCCTCCACACAGACCCAGATTCCAAACTTTTTGATACATTTCAGCAAGCCGAGAAATTCACCTTCCCTACTTCTTCTTAAGGGCATCCTTCTCTTCCCTTACCCGGCGTGCTCTCTCCCACTGGGGGTGGGTTTTCCCCTTCCCATGCTAATTAGTCCCTACTTCTAGGAGGTTTAGGTAACCTTTCTTCCCTGGGACGGATTTCTTAACACAGCTACCGAGGCTTTGGGAGTCTCCTTTATCTTCTACTTTCTGGATCCATAAATGCCACAATCCAGACGCCCAACTTCAACAAGACATCCTTTCTACCTAAAAACACACACTCTCAACTCTTAGATCTTTTAAAGTTTTACCCCCGCAAAATTCCCCTATTTTTCCACCACTGAATTCCTCAGTCCTGCTACCAAGGATTTCTTGAATACCACGGGGCTTTTCTCAAGATTTACCCCCACGACCTTCCCTACGTGCCCACTGCTCATCACCTCATTTTTCCCTCAATGTGGTCGTTCTCCACCCCAGAGAGTTTGTCAAGTGTTGCCTCCAAAATGTTCCCCATCTCTCCACTACTCAGTTCCCCATTTTGCCTCCAAAATATTCAATCTGTCCCCTCCACATTGCATCCACTTTTACCCCCAGCGTTTTACTTCCTCTACAATATTGATTCAACTTTTTCCACCCCAAAAATGTCCATTCTCTCCCTTAAACAGCACCTCAGCTTTTCCCTCAAAAATGCCCCAGAGGGAAACTCAGATTCAGCCCCCAAACTCCCATTTGCCTACACAAACAGTTCTTGTGGCCCCTCTCAATTCCCCCAGGCTTTCAGCTCAAGGAAGAACTGGAAGCCTATTCCCTCATCTCCACCCTTGTTTTGCTTTCCTGGAAAACCTTGCGATCCCACACTTTCTCCAAGAGATCTGCTGGGAGTACTGGAAGGTTTGCTCTCTCAGAGCGCCAGGGGGCTTTACAGCACTTGTTCCTCTGCATCTTTACCCTTTTATCAGCTTTCCCCTGGAACGGTGTTGTGGGAGAAGCTTGGAACTACCAGAAATGGATTGTGTTCACATTTTTGACCCACCAGTTTTTATCTGGTTTCAAATTCCTGGAATTACCCTCAAATGTGCCCTAGAACACTGCTGTGAAAGGATCAATGAGAAGAACAGCCGGAAAGCAGAAAACCACCTCCAGCAGCAGCCACAATGATCCCATTTCTCTTCTTACCTGGTCCTGCCAGAGCTCCCAACAGCCATTCCCATTCCAAAACAAGAGCTATGGAAGACATTCCTGCTGTCCGTGAGGGTGAGGCGGCAGTTCTGGATGTTCTTCGCTGTGCAATCAGACAACAAACAGAGTGTAAATGATCCTGGTGGTCCCTTCCACGCCAAACCAGCCCGTGATTCCATGCGTGGATCAGCACCTGTCCCAGCTCCATTCCAGAAACCTCCTCCCACTAACCCAGAACTTTCCTTTTTCTGCTCAACATCAGGGGTTTGCTGCCGAGTGCCCCGGGCAGGGGACGCCTCAGCCTTCCCTGGGACCGCAGCATTCCCTGGGCTGCCTCAGCATCCCCTGCGCTGCTGTTCCACGCCCATCCCGTGGTCCAGCGCCTGCGCGGGCTGCAGTGCCGGGCTCTCCCCACGAGGCGGCAGCACCGGGAGCGAGCAGCCCCGGCCGGTCCCGCTGTCTCGGGGCAGCTGCGCCTTTAACCCGCCCTGAGCCGGCGGGGCCGTGAACACAGCGGGCACAAACCCCACCGCTCCCCTTTATTTCACCCTCAGAGGCACAGGATCGCAGCATTTCCTGGGCTGCAAGGGACCCACAGGGAGCATCGAGTCCAAATCCTGGCCCTGCACCCCAAGAATCCCACCCTGTGCCCGAGAGCCTTGTTCAGACCCAAACTCTTCCCCCAAGATCCTGAAAACACAGCGGGGCTGTGGGAGAAGGATGACCACGGAGGATTTTTTTATACAGATCTCCTTGCACGATCGTTAAATAATATTATTAGACAGTCCAGGAACGCATCCCTGTGCCGGGACAGCCACCCCTGTGCCGGAACACTCATCCCTGGGCCGGAATACCGATCCCCCGCGGCCCCCACCGTCCGCTCGGGGCTGTCCCCGTTCCCCGCTCACCTCCGAGCCCGGAGCACCCGCCCCGGTGCCCCCGGCCCGGCAGCGCTGCTCCCCGGGCTCCCCGCCATTGGCGCTCCTGGCGAAGAAGGGCGGAAGTCACCGATACGGCACCGATGTGGCTATTCGACCTTCTCAAGATGGCGGCCGGAAGGACCCCCCCCCCCCCCCCCCGCCCCGGTCCGTCTATTCGACTGCCTGAATGCTCCCGCCTGCCCCAGGCGCCGCTGACCCCACAGTCGGTGTCCGCGTAGCGGGAAACGCCTCAGAAAATTGCGCGCAAGCGCTGGGCTGGCGTCGGCGTCGGCGTCGGCGTCGCGTTCAGGCAGCCGAATAGACGCAGCTTGGGGGGGGGGGGCCTTCCCTGCCGCCATATTGAGAAGGTCAGAAAACAGTGCACACGACCGCCATCTTTAGTGTGGCAGTGACGACACTTCCGCCCTTCGCCGCCATCTTGGGTGCTGGCAGAAGCCACTTCCGGTCGAGCCGCCATCTTTAGTGTGGTACACTTAGGGCCCCCGCCGCCCCTCACAAGGGCTTCTGTCTAGTCGGCTGCCTGAATCCGGCCCGGACTCCGACGCCGGCCCCGCGCTTTCCGCGCGATTTTCCGCCGTGCTTCCCGGTGCGAGGACACGGCTGGCGGGGTCAGCCGCGCCGGAGGCGGCCGACGGCTCCGCGACCGGCGGCAGGCATCGGCAGGGACACCTCTCGCAGGGGGCCTACTGCGTCCGCCATCTTGAGTGTGGCGGAAGTGTAAACCACCCTCTGCAAGGTCCTGGCAGATAATAAAATAATAAAATAAAATAAATACTATAATATTCTAATAAAAACGTCACTTAACGCCGTCCCGAGAGCGCGGAACTGCGCCTTCCTTTCCGAGCCGCCTCCTTGAGAGCGACACGCGGGCGGCTCGATTCCGACCGTGCCCGCCCGGTGCCTCCCGCCCGGTGCCTCCCGCCCGGGTCGCGCTGCGACCGCGCCTCTGCTGCCCGGCAAAACCGGCCCCGCCGGGCCGCCCCCCGCGCTGTCATTCCCCGCGGTCACCGCCCCGCACGGCGCCCGGCCCTTTCCATAGCTGTGGCCCCGCTCGTGCACGGCCGTGTCCCTTGGCGCTCCGAACCGCCCTTCGCCCCTCCCCTCCGCTGACAGACCCGGCCCCGCTCGCTCCCGCTCCTTGCCACGCTCGGCAGCCACCGAGGCCGCCGCCCTCTCGGCTCAGCCGGCACCGGGCGGCAGCAGCGCCGGGGAGCCGTGTCGGGGGCGGCAGTGCCGCCGTGTCGGGGGCGGCAGTGCCGCCGTGTCGGGGGCGGCAGTGCCGCCGTGTCGGGGGCGGCAGTGCCGCCGTGTCGGGGGCGGCAGTGCCGCCGTGTCGGGGGCGGCAGTGCCGCGCTCTCGCCACCAGGCGGCAGCAGCGCCGCCCAGCTCAGCCCGGGGGCAGGCACAGAGCACAGGGAAAAGCCGGCTCCGGGCGCTCTGCAGCTCCTGCAGCCCGAGCGTCTCGGCTCCTGGGGCCAGGCGCTTGCTGCTTTCCTTCCTACAGAAAAACGCCGGCTCCTTATTCTCAAAACTTGCTGATCTCTATTCCCAGCTTCTTATATTGCTGTATGCGACAGAGTAGACAGAGAGGGCTGGCTTATTTCAAAATGAATTTACATCTAAATCAGTAGCATTTGCCTATAGACGTAAAAGTGAAGAACTTAACAGGTTTTAGTATTCTGCACACAGCCCTCGCTGGGAGGAATGGTAAAAAGTTAAAAACAAATGAAATTTTAAAAGTAGAAAGTTAGAAACAAAGTTACAACGGCAGAAATTTAGAAACAAACAAAGAGGTAAAATACAAGAAACAAACAAATTTCTAAAGGGAGAAAGTTGAAAACAAAGTTAGAAACGAACAAACAAAAAAATTAGAAACAAACAAAATTAGAAAGGTAGAAATTTAGAAACAAAGTCAGAAAGGCAAGTGTTGAGCCTTTGACAGGGTACCCCTCCTTCTCGGACCAGGGTGAAAGAGCAGAGGAGGCTGCTGTTCTGCTAAGTTCTTTATTTCACGGTCTCACAGCTGTCTTGAAGGCAGAGTTCGAATGGGGTTACATGATAAAGCCAAGCAGCAGCAGCAGGCAAAACCAGCTTCTTCTATATGCTCCATACACTCTATTTTTTCTTACAGAAGTGTGGATTCCATTTGTTCATTGACCAGTAAGATTAACACACGATTCTAGTTTTCCTTAAACCCATCCTGGTCTAATTCTAACAGTCGTAAGCCTCACACAAGTGTCACCTGCCCTTGTTCCATAAGGAATCCCTCTACAGACAGGGAGTTGTCACCAGCCCCGTGCTCATGGGCTGCAGGGGACACCTGCACTGAGGAGGAAATGGAAATGGGAAAGAGGGAAATGCAACCTGGTGGGACGCACCTCTGGCACCACATTTCCTCTTCTTCCTGCTGTCCTGGAAAGCCCCAAGTAAATCCAGTCCCTCAGACCCTGCATCCCTGAACACCAGGAGAGCCGGTGTTTTACCCAGATCCCAGTGCCCTGCACGGCTGCGCTGACACGAGCGCAGGCTGACCGCTCCGCCCAGCACCATCCCTCATTCTCCTCCCACGGCTCCCCAAGCGGCCCCAAAGCACCCCAGCGTGTCTGTGCCGGGGCCAGGGCCTGCCCCGAGCCCGACCAGAGGCTGTCACCCGGCCCTGCACCAGCTCCCACCCCTGGCAGAGCTGGGAATGCACTGAGAGCTCGGCTCCCCGGGCTCCCCAGCACCCAAACCGGTCCTCAGACACACAAAAATGCCCAACCTGCCCCTCTGGGCGCAGCCAAACACCACAATTCCACCATCCCCAAGCAACTCTGGCACTTGCCTCTTCACCTCCGCCCATTTCCAGTAGCCGGGGCTAGGACCGGGCTGTCAGAAATAGCATTCCCTAGGCAGTTCATCCCAGCACAGAGGAGAAGAGGAGCCTGTCCCTGACCCACACCATGGGCAGGACAAGGGGGGCCCTAGCTGGCTTTGCCTACTCCAGCACCACAGCTCTTGGTCCCAAAGATGGGGCGAGTTCAGTGGTTTTTCCTGTCCTGAAAGAGAGCAGAAAAGGGAAGTTAATCCCACTGTGGAATCCAAGACTCCTGCATTTCCTATTTCTGCTCTGATTGCTCACCGTGGAGTTTTAGCCATGGAAAAAAAAGGAGAATGACACCATATCAAATAAAAAGTTGATTAATCCACGTAGGGGCTGTGGAGAGGATACAAAGGAGCTTTTCCATGATTTTGGGGCTTGAAGAGGGACTGAATTTCCCTCAAAGCTGGGATGGGCCTGAGGATAATAAAGCAAAGAAGCAGCTTCATCTCTCCCTGGCAGAGAGCTCGGGGCTCCATTATGGATACAAATCAATCCCAGCAGGATTTCAAAGGGTTTCTTTAGGATGTCAGGTCCCTCTTTATCAGATCCCTGCTGGGATTCAGGGCCTGCCTGGTCACGGGGTGCTTTGATAAGGGCTGGATTTAAATCCCAGATCTGAGAACAGACATGAAAGGTCCCTGGGTTTCTAGGGGGTTGAAAAACTCAAGCTGGATTCGCTGCAGAGCTGAAAAATCAGGGTAAGAGAGAGCAAGGAGTGGCCAGCAGGCCCAGGCTCCTGATCACGCCCCTGGGATCCATGGGATCCATAGGATCCACGGCCTCTGGCACGCTGCTCCAGCACCCTGCAGGGTGACTGACAGCCGGGCAGGGGAAGGAGCCACCAGCAACTCTGCCACGTGCACCATCATTCACCTTGCACGTGGCCTAAACAGCTACCAAGCACTGATGGACTGACTGAGCCGAAAATATCGGAGAGATCTCAGTTTGCACTCCAAATTTCCTGCAGCCTGTTCCCTTCCTGATCCATCCCTTCAAGCAGCAAGAGTGGAATTCCTTCCATCGTTGCTCTTTCCCTCCTGTTTTCCACTCAACAAGAAAAAGAGCAGCCACGTGAACAGGAGTAAAAGCCCCAAACCCACAAAAAAGCACATTCTCAGCATCACTAATCCCTGCCAAACTGCCAGGAACCTTCCAAAACTACATCCAAGCTTGGAAACAGGGATCCAGTTGTTTGTTTAAGCAGCTATTGATCCAGTCTCTTCCAGCTAATTAAACTATTCACTATTTAAACTCATTAAGCTGCTCATCCTGCTCCTGGCAGCCAGAGGCAAAGAAGAAATCGTGTCTAGATTAAATGGTGATGGTGAATGTGCCCATCCCAGTCCTTGGAGAGGTTGGAATTGCATCCCTGTTCCTCTGCTCTCTTTTCCTTCCTTTTTCTTGGAGTGATTCCCACCCGGATTCCTCAGCTCCAGCTCTCTGAGCAGCCTCAGGGGGAGCATTTCATCCCCTTGGAGCCAACTCCATTTGTTGCATCCTTCATGCCTCAACCACCCCTAAAAGCAGGCAAGTGCTGATGGGCAGTGCAGCTGCTTCCACTTGGGAATGTTTCCAGTGGAACAGGGAGGGAATTCTGAGAAGCTTCCACCCACTGCACGTTATTGCTGGATAAAAGGTGAGGCAGCAAAGGATCAACAAAGGGAGATTTCAGCAAGACAAAGTCCAGACAGAGAGGCTGCAAGTGTGGCTGGGGCTGCTAAACTGGGAAAACTGCAAGGTCAGGCTGTGGGAACATGGATTATACTGAGGTCTGGAACTGGTGTTGGGAAGAGAGGGAGAAGGAGAAGGAGAAGGAGAAGGAGAAGGAGAAGGAGAAGGAGGAGAAGGAGGAGAAGGAGGAGAAGGAGGAGAAGGAGGAGAAGGAGGAGAAGGAGGAGAAGGAGGAGAAGGAGGAGAAGGAGGAGAAGGAGGAGAAGGAGGAGAAGGGGAAGGAGAAGGAGGAGAAGGAGGAGAAGGAGGAGAAGGGGAAGGAGAAGGAGAAGGGGAAGGAGAAGGAGAAGGGGAAGGAGAAGGAGGAGAAGGAGAAGGAGAAGGAGAAGGAGAAGGAGAAGGAGAAGGAGAAGGAGAAGGAGAAGGAGAAGGAGAAGGAGAAGGAGAAGGAGAAGGAGGAGAAGGAGGAGAAGGAGGAGAAGGAGGAGAAGGAGAAGGAGGAGAAGGAGAAGGAGGAGAAGGAGGAGAAGGAGGAGAAGGAGGAGAAGGGCCCGAAGTAACTGCACAGTGAATTTCCTTACCATGAGCCAGGCTCATTCCCTGAGCTGACCAATATCTCCGAGCTCCCCTTCATGGCACAGCCCTGCCAGTAAAGAACAGAAGTTCCTGCTGCTCCCACTGGAATTCTGTAGCATGCCTGGCATTCCATACGTTATGCTGCCTGAGAATTCCTGCAGCCGTCCTCGGGAAGAGCAGTTCACTGCCACAGGAGGAACAAGAGGAAAGCAGCTGCCACTCTCGGGTTCTGTGCCCTGTAAAAAGTAAAAGCAGATAAAGATCAAAGCTCCATAAAGCTGGAACCATCTCCAACCTCGGGACAGCACTTCTGTGGGAAAAGCGTAGATGGGCAATTAGGAAGGAGATCATCATGCAAATGGGCAAGGGGGGGGAATTAAATTCTGCTGCTTTCTGATTGAGGCCTGCTTCAATTTGCAGCCTTTATAATATCAGTTTAATGGGACTTTTTGTGCTTTAAAGAGGTTTTTATTAGCTGGGGGTTGTCCCTGCCTGGACTGAGGCACAGCACAATGAGTCTCCTGCCTCCTGAAGCCGTGTCGTTATCCCAGCATCTGAAATTAAAAACCAGCACTCTGGGAAACCTCTCTACTCTGAGGAGAAGTGTGAGGAGCGTTTGGGTCTGTGGAAAGCCTGGAACAGCTCTGAGAGACACCAAACATCCTGTGGATCCCAATAAACAGCAAAACATTCCAGCAGCTCCTTCCAACACCGCCCTTGTAGGGAACTCTGTCACCCCAGTGGGTATTTGTGGGAGTAAGGAAGAAATCCCACTAATGACCTCAGTGTGAACACCTCTGGTTCGTCTGGGGATAAATCTCCTTTATCCTTCTGGGAGAATAAAGGAATCCAATGCTGCCTTAATCCCCTGCTCCTCGGAGTCTGCATTTCCAGAATCCATCTCCTGGCCCAGCATGGGAAGGGTTGTCCAGCGCTGGAACAGCTGCCCAGGGCAGTGGTGGAGTCACCAACCCTGGAAGTGCTCATAAAATACATGGATATGGCACTTGAGTGTTCATAAAATACCTGGGTAAATACATGGGTAAATATAGGGATAAATTCATGGGTAAATACGTGGATAAAAATATGGATAAATGTATATGGATAAACATATATGGATAATCCATGGATAAATATAGGGATAAATATGTAGGGATAAATATGTATGGATAAATACAGACCTTGCATCCCTGAACACCAGGAGAGCCGGTGTTTTACCCAGATCCCAGTGCCCTGCACGGCTGCGCTGACACGAGCACAGGCCGATCGCTCTGCCCAGCACCATCCCTCATTCTCCTCCCACGGCTCCCCAAGCGGCCCCAAACCACCCCAGCGTGTCTGTGCCGGGGCCAGGGCCTGCCCCGAGCCCGACCAGAGGCTGTCACCCAGCCCTGCACCAGCTCCCACCCCCAGGTGAGCTGGGAATGCACTGAGAGCTCGGCTCCCCGGGCTCCCCAGCACCCAAACCGGTCCTCAGACACACAGAAATGCCCAACCTGCCCCTCTGGGCACAGCCAAACACCACAATTCCATCATCCTCAAGCAACTCTGGCACTTGCCTCTTCACCTCCGCCCATTTCCAGTAGCCGGGGCTAGGACCGGGCTGTCAGTAATAGCATTCCCTAGGCAGTTCATCCCAGCACAGAGGAGAAGAGGAGCCTGTCCCTGACCCACACCATGGGCAGGACAAGGGGGGCCCTAGCTGGCTTTGCCTACTCCAGCACCAAAGCTCTTGGTCCCAAAGATGGGGCGAGTTCAGTGGTTTTTCCTGTCCTGAAAGAGAGCAGAAAAGGGAAGTTAATCCCACTGTGGAATCCAAGACTCCTGCATTTCCTATTTCTGCTCTGATTGCCCACCGTGGAGTTTTAGCTATGGAAAAAAAAAGGAGAATGACACCATATCAAATAAAAAGTGCCCTTTTCCAGCATTTTTATTCCAGGCATTAAAAGGATGCTCATTTCTCTTCTAGCATTGTTTCCCTCATTTTAGGAGAACCGTTTTCATCCCAGGCCCCACTCGTCAGTTGTTCGATCCTCTGGCACTGGATTTGGACAAAAGAAGGGACGCACCTGGACTGCAGGAAATCACTGAGAGAAACCCTTCCAAAACGTGACAGAGAAAAACAACAGGAGATGCAGGAAGACACATCCCTCATTTGCACGTCTGGAACGCTTTTCTAAAGACTTCTCTGCATCTGGATGCTCTTTGCTCTTGGCTTTCTTCACAGGAATGCATTTGCTGCTAAACACGTCTCAGACCCTTACCTGATCGGGATAAGGTGGGATGGAGATGAAGACTCCCACAGGGAATAGCCAGGGAGATGCAGGGCCTGGGAACATCAAGGACGGAGAAGAGAAGGAACAGGGATTGTTTTTCTTGTCTCGAGCCAGCAGTGCTGTGAGCTTGGAGAACACACGGCACCGCAGGGATCCAGGGCAGGAGCGGGATAACTGCGGGATAAGGGGAATCTGCTCCCACTCCAGGGCTGTGCCAGTGAAGGAGGGGAATTTTTTAGTGCCTTCATTACACACAAAAACCAAACCCAGCACCACCGAGCTGGACTTTCGTGAGCCGCAAAACAAAGCGGCCCCTGGCCTTTGGGGGAACACAACCTCACCGAGTCACGGAGCCAGGGGATGACACTTGGGAATGATCCTTGCTGCTGCCTGCAGGCAAATCGGATGAGGGAGCCACAGGAGCTGCGGGGTTTCCTGCTCTTCCTGCAACGCCATCGGTCCAGACCAGGAGACCTTTCCTGGAACAGATCTTCCCTGTAAAGGGAGCTACACCAAAGCTCAAGCCCTCATTTAGAGACCCTTGGAAAAGCAAAGGTGAGAGGGGATTACCTGGAGCCCCAGGGGACCGAGGCGCAGGCGATGAAGAAGCAGACAGCAAAGTGCTTCCACTGCTTCTCACTCCAGCAAAGGGAACATCCCTGGAATTTCATGGCCGGCGTCGCTCCCAAACCCCACAGGTGAACCCACACGTACTCCAGGACTGATCTCCTTCAAACTTCCAGCAGCACAGACTCACCGGGAGGAACTGCGATCCAAGGACACACATCAGCAACCGTCTTCCCGCTTGCCCCTCTCTCCACATTTTCCCTTTCCAGCGGGATGCAGGTGCCACCCCCCAGAGGCAGGAAAACTGCCTTGCAATCCGCTACAAAACCTGCCTGGAAAGCCCAGGATGCCCGGAGCCAGCAGCCGTTTCTCCTGGAGCTCCTGCTGACAGGCATTTGAAGCCTGCTGTGCCTCACAGCTGCTTTTCTGCCAAGGGCATTCCCATCTTTTCTTTTTTAGCCCAAAGAAAGGTTTGCAAAGCTGAGTTTTGTGAGAAGCGCTTCATATTTGGATCATTCTTAACTTGGAGTTTCCCTTGGCACCAAAATCAGGGGCTCACCTTTTGCTTGGAGCTTGGCTGAAGTCCTCAGCAATGCCAGGGAATGTGGCCATTGGAGGCTTTGGGCAGATTTGGCTCATCTGCCTTTTTAGGCCTTGTTTCTTTCTCTCAGCCTTCCCACTGGATTGTGGCCTCCGAGGAATACGTAAAATCCCATTCCATTCCTATTCTTTCGGACAATTTTTTGTACCGTCCCTGTACAAAACGAGGCCCCCTGTTCGGATGCTTTTCCCCACCGTTCCCCGGCACTTTTATCTGCCGGTGCATTCCCTGCGTTGCTTGGGCTCTTCCCAGCTCTCTGAGCTCCTTCACAAGGCAGCAGATCGATTTGGCCCAGGAACTAAACCCTCCCGAGGAATTGTCTGATGCCATCTCCGCATTTGACACCTGATCCTTGTGCTCAAAGGATCCCTCTTTCTTCCCTTCAGCCAATTCCAAGGCTCGCTGCCCCCAGCTGCGATCAGGCCCCAGCCTGATCCCTGCAGTCTTCCCTGCCGGGATCCTGCTCAGGAATCCCTGGGCTACAAATGTAAGAATTCATTCTTCCCACCCCTGCCCAGTTCCAAAGGATTTGGTGTCTGCCTTACCCGGCTGGAGCCTGCTTCCAACTCTGTTCTTGCTGCTTCTGCTGCTTTCCAGTTCCCAGGAATTCCACCGACGGAGCGACAGCGTTTTCCAGCTCCGCCAGGATTCCCTCTGCTGCGTTTGGGTGCTGGAAGGATATCAAAACCAGGCTCTCTGGGGCTTTACTATCAGGAAATTACATCCCCGGATTTGTTCATTTCCAAATATTATCTCTTCCCAACAAAGCACTGGGCATCCAAGGAATACAGAAAGTGATGGGCTGACCACTGCTTACTCCTCTGGAATGTCAGAGCTTGGAAAAAAAGGGCACTTGAGGCTTCTCCTGGTGCTGCCCGTGAGGTGTATTCTACTTGAGAGCCCCTTCCCGTGTCTTTCCCTGTATCCACCAAAAAATCCACCCCTTCATTCCCCAGCTGCTTGCTTCCTCCCTCTTTTCCTGTATCCAACAGAATTTTAACAGGTCAATAGTCCCCTCTGCAAGAGCACCTTTCATTCCAAACCTAAGAACAAACGAATCACTTCCCTTCCACCGTCCTTATTAGGATTCCACTGAGAGCAGTGGATGGAAAATGATCCTCTCCTGGTCCCTGCTGGATTCCCGGAGCAGGGATCCTTTCCCTCTTTCCCCCCACCACGGTGCCCTCCTCCCCCTCCCGCCCCACCCCACACCCTTTTCAGGCTTTGTTCCACAGCTTTTGCCTCCAGGCCTCAGATCCTTTCGTTCTCCACGAGCTCCCAGCAGCTCCACAGCCTTCCCGCTCCCATCCTGACCATTTCTCCGGGAATGGAGCTCCGCATTTCAATTGCCTTCTCTTTTCTCTGACAATTCCTACCAATCCAGAAGACCTAAAGCTGACACAAGGAACACTCGGTGCCCACAAATCCAAACCCAGACCCGGCCATCCCCAAACCAGCAACTCCCGGACAATTTGCGTTCATTCCAACCTAACACTGAGGACTCACCCAACCCTTCAAAATTCCCAAGAAATATCCTGTTGCCTTCACAGCTCCCAGGGGATTCTGCTTCGTGCTCACACGAAGGATTTGGGACTTCCCTGAAAAAACCCGTGCAGGGCACGCCGGAATCCCCGATCCCGTGAATCCGGGGAGCGTTAAAAGCTCGGTCCAGCCTGGGCCCCCGGAAATTTTTGCCAAGTATCCCCCAAGTCCTCGGGATAACAGAACTCTCTGGTACTGCATTTTTGGCGTTGTAAAGCCTGGAATTCCTTTATTCCTAGTGCTGGGCTCTGCATATGGCTGAGAAAATCCCGGCCTCCACACAGACCCAGATTCCAAACTTTTTGATACATTTCAGCAAGCCGAGAAATTCACCTTCCCTACTTCTTCTTAAGGGCA
Source organism: Coloeus monedula (assembly GCF_965178545.1). Lineage (NCBI taxonomy): Eukaryota > Metazoa > Chordata > Aves > Passeriformes > Corvidae > Coloeus > Coloeus monedula. Next base: position 51,811 of record NW_028120648.1, on the reverse strand, counting down.
TCCTTCTCTTCCCTTACCCGGCGTGCTCTCTCCCACTGGGGGTGGGTTTTCCCCTTCCCATGCTAATTAGTCCCTACTTCTAGGAGGTTTAGGTAACCTTTCTTCCCTGGGACGGATTTCTTAACACAGCTACCGAGGCTTTGGGAGTCTCCTTTATCTTCTACTTTCTGGATCCATAAATGCCACAATCCAGACGCCCAACTTCAACAAGACATCCTTTCTACCTAAAAACACACACTCTCAACTCTTAGATCTTTTAAAGTTTTACCCCCGCAAAATTCCCCTATTTTTCCACCACTGAATTCCTCAGTCCTGCTACCAAGGATTTCTTGAATACCACGGGGCTTTTCTCAAGATTTACCCCCACGACCTTCCCTACGTGCCCACTGCTCATCACCTCATTTTTCCCTCAATGTGGTCGTTCTCCACCCCAGAGAGTTTGTCAAGTGTTGCCTCCAAAATGTTCCCCATCTCTCCACTACTCAGTTCCCCATTTTGCCTCCAAAATATTCAATCTGTCCCCTCCACATTGCATCCACTTTTACCCCCAGCGTTTTACTTCCTCTACAATATTGATTCAACTTTTTCCACCCCAAAAATGTCCATTCTCTCCCTTAAACAGCACCTCAGCTTTTCCCTCAAAAATGCCCCAGAGGGAAACTCAGATTCAGCCCCCAAACTCCCATTTGCCTACACAAACAGTTCTTGTGGCCCCTCTCAATTCCCCCAGGCTTTCAGCTCAAGGAAGAACTGGAAGCCTATTCCCTCATCTCCACCCTTGTTTTGCTTTCCTGGAAAACCTTGCGATCCCACACTTTCTCCAAGAGATCTGCTGGGACTACTGGAAGGTTTGCTCTCTCAGAGCGCCAGGGGGCTTTACAGCACTTGTTCCTCTGCATCTTTACCCTTTTATCAGCTTTCCCCTGGAACGGTGTTGTGGGAGAAGCTTGGAACTACCAGAAATGGATTGTGTTCACATTTTTGCCCCACCAGTTTTTATCTGGTTTCAAATTCCTGGAATTACCCTCAAATGTGCCCTAGAACACTGCTGTGAAAGGATCAATGAGAAGAACAGCCGGAAAGCAGAAAACCACCTCCAGCAGCAGCCACAATGATCCCATTTCTCTTCTTACCTGGTCCTGCCAGAGCTCCCAACAGCCATTCCCATTCCAAAACAAGAGCTATGGAAGACATTCCTGCTGTCCGTGAGGGTGAGGCGGCAGTTCTGGATGTTCTTCGCTGTGCAATCAGACAACAAACAGAGTGTAAATGATCCTGGTGGTCCCTTCCACGCCAAACCAGCCCGTGATTCCATGCGTGGATCAGCACCTGTCCCAGCTCCATTCCAGAAACCTCCTCCCACTAACCCAGAACTTTCCTTTTTCTGCTCAACATCAGGGGTTTGCTGCCGAGTGCCCCGGGCAGGGGACGCCTCAGCCTTCCCTGGGACCGCAGCATTCCCTGGGCTGCCTCAGCATCCCCTGCGCTGCTGTTCCACGCCCATCCCGTGGTCCAGCGCCTGCGCGGGCTGCAGTGCCGGGCTCTCCCCACGAGGCGGCAGCACCGGGAGCGAGCAGCCCCGGCCGGTCCCGCTGTCTCGGGGCAGCTGCGCCTTTAACCCGCCCTGAGCCGGCGGGGCCGTGAACACAGCGGGCACAAACCCCACCGCTCCCCTTTATTTCACCCTCAGAGGCACAGGATCGCAGCATTTCCTGGGCTGCAAGGGACCCACAGGGAGCATCGAGTCCAAATCCTGGCCCTGCACCCCAAGAATCCCACCCTGTGCCCGAGAGCCTTGTTCAGACCCAAACTCTTCCCCCAAGATCCTGAAAACACAGCGGGGCTGTGGGAGAAGGATGACCACGGAGGATTTTTTTATACAGATCTCCTTGCACGATCGTTAAATAATATTATTAGACAGTCCAGGAACGCATCCCTGTGCCGGGACAGCCACCCCTGTGCCGGAACACTCATCCCTGGGCCGGAATACCGATCCCCCGCGGCCCCCACCGTCCGCTCGGGGCTGTCCCCGTTCCCCGCTCACCTCCGAGCCCGGAGCACCCGCCCCGGTGCCCCCGGCCCGGCAGCGCTGCTCCCCGGGCTCCCCGCCATTGGCGCTCCTGGCGAAGAAGGGCGGAAGTCACCGATACGGCACCGATGTGGCTATTCGACCTTCTCAAGATGGCGGCCGGAAGGACCCCCCCCCCCCCACCCCCCCGCGCCGTCTATTCGACTGCCTGAATGCTCCCGCCTGCCCCAGGCGCCGCTGACCCCACAGTCGGTGTCCGCGTAGCGGGAAACGCCTCAGAAAATTGCGCGCAAGCGCTGGGCTGGCGTCGGCGTCGGCGTCGGCGTCGCGTTCAGGCAGCCGAATAGACGCAGCTTGGGGGGGGCCTTCCCTGCCGCCATATTGAGAAGGTCAGAAAACAGTGCACACGACCGCCATCTTTAGTGTGGCAGTGACGACACTTCCGCCCTTCGCCGCCATCTTGGGTGCTGGCAGAAGCCACTTCCGGTCGAGCCGCCATCTTTAGTGTGGTACACTTAGTGCCCCCGCCGCCCCTCACAAGGGCTTCTGTCTAGTCGGCTGCCTGAATCCGGCCCGGACTCCGACGCCGGCCCCGCGCTTTCCGCGCGATTTTCCGCCGTGCTTCCCGGTGCGAGGACACGGCTGGCGGGGTCAGCCGCGCCGGAGGCGGCCGACGGCTCCGCGACCGGCGGCAGGCATCGGCAGGGACACCTCTCGCAGGGGGCCTACTGCGTCCGCCATCTTGAGTGTGGCGGAAGTGTAAACCACCCTCTGCAAGGTCCTGGCAGATAATAAAATAATAAAATAAAATAAATACTATAATATTCTAATAAAAACGTCACTTAACGCCGTCCCGAGAGCGCGGAACTGCGCCTTCCTTTCCGAGCCGCCTCCTTGAGAGCGACACGCGGGCGGCTCGATTCCGACCGTGCCCGCCCGGTGCCTCCCGCCCGGGTCGCGCTGCGACCGCGCCTCTGCTGCCCGGCAAAACCGGCCCCGCCGGGCCGCCCCCCGCGCTGTCATTCCCCGCGGTCACCGCCCCGCACGGCGCCCGGCCCTTTCCATAGCTGTGGCCCCGCTCGTGCACGGCCGTGTCCCTTGGCGCTCCGAACCGCCCTTCGCCCCTCCCCTCCGCTGACAGACCCGGCCCCGCTCGCTCCCGCTCCTTGCCACGCTCGGCAGCCACCGAGGCCGCCGCCCTCTCGGCTCAGCCGGCACCGGGCGGCAGCAGCGCCGGGGCGCCGTGTCGGGGGCGGCAGTGCCGCGCTCTCGCCACCAGGCGGCAGCAGCGCCGCCCAGCTCAGCCCGGGGGCAGGCACAGAGCACAGGGAAAAGCCGGCTCCGGGCGCTCTGCAGCTCCTGCAGCCCGAGCGTCTCGGCTCCTGGGGCCAGGCGCTTGCTGCTTTCCTTCCTACAGAAAAACGCCGGCTCCTTATTCTCAAAACTTGCTGATCTCTATTCCCAGCTTCTTATATTGCTGTATGTGACAGAGTAGACAGAGAGGGCTGGCTTATTTCAAAATGAATTTACATCTAAATCAGTAGCATTTGCCTATAGACGTAAAAGTGAAGAACTTAACAGGTTTTAGTATTCTGCACACAGCCCTCGCTGGGAGGAATGGTAAAAAGTTAAAAACAAATGAAATTTTAAAAGTAGAAAGTTAGAAACAAAGTTACAACGGCAGAAATTTAGAAACAAACAAAGAGGTAAAATACAAGAAACAAACAAATTTCTAAAGGGAGAAAGTTGAAAACAAAGTTAGAAACGAACAAACAAAAAAATTAGAAACAAACAAAATTAGAAAGGTAGAAATTTAGAAACAAAGTCAGAAAGGCAAGTGTTGAGCCTTTGACAGGGTACCCCTCCTTCTCGGACCAGGGTGAAAGAGCAGAGGAGGCTGCTGTTCTGCTAAGTTCTTTATTTCACGGTCTCACAGCTGTCTTGAAGGCAGAGTTCGAATGGGGTTACATGATAAAGCCAAGCAGCAGCAGCAGGCAAAACCAGCTTCTTCTATATGCTCCATACACTCTATTTTTTCTTACAGAAGTGTGGATTCCATTTGTTCATTGACCAGTAAGATTAACACACGATTCTAGTTTTCCTTAAACCCATCCTGGTCTAATTCTAACAGTCGTAAGCCTCACACAAGTGTCACCTGCCCTTGTTCCATAAGGAATCCCTCTACAGACAGGGAGTTGTCACCAGCCCCGTGCTCATGGGCTGCAGGGGACACCTGCACTGAGGAGGAAATGGAAATGGGAAAGAGGGAAATGCAACCTGGTGGGACGCACCTCTGGCACCACATTTCCTCTTCTTCCTGCTGTCCTGGAAAGCCCCAAGTAAATCCAGTCCCTCAGACCCTGCATCCCTGAACACCAGGAGAGCCGGTGTTTTACCCAGATCCCAGTGCCCTGCACGGCTGCGCTGACACGAGCGCAGGCTGACCGCTCCGCCCAGCACCATCCCTCATTCTCCTCCCACGGCTCCCCAAGCGGCCCCAAAGCACCCCAGCGTGTCTGTGCCGGGGCCAGGGCCTGCCCCGAGCCCGACCAGAGGCTGTCACCCGGCCCTGCACCAGCTCCCACCCCTGGCAGAGCTGGGAATGCACTGAGAGCTCGGCTCCCCGGGCTCCCCAGCACCCAAACCGGTCCTCAGACACACAAAAATGCCCAACCTGCCCCTCTGGGCGCAGCCAAACACCACAATTCCACCATCCCCAAGCAACTCTGGCACTTGCCTCTTCACCTCCGCCCATTTCCAGTAGCCGGGGCTAGGACCGGGCTGTCAGAAATAGCATTCCCTAGGCAGTTCATCCCAGCACAGAGGAGAAGAGGAGCCTGTCCCTGACCCACACCATGGGCAGGACAAGGGGGGCCCTAGCTGGCTTTGCCTACTCCAGCACCAAAGCTCTTGGTCCCAAAGATGGGGCGAGTTCAGTGGTTTTTCCTGTCCTGAAAGAGAGCAGAAAAGGGAAGTTAATCCCACTGTGGAATCCAAGACTCCTGCATTTCCTATTTCTGCTCTGATTGCTCACCGTGGAGTTTTAGCCATGGAAAAAAAAGGAGAATGACACCATATCAAATAAAAAGTTGATTAATCCACGTAGGGGCTGTGGAGAGGATACAAAGGAGCTTTTCCATGATTTTGGGGCTTGAAGAGGGACTGAATTTCCCTCAAAGCTGGGATGGGCCTGAGGATAATAAAGCAAAGAAGCAGCTTCATCTCTCCCTGGCAGAGAGCTCGGGGCTCCATTATGGATACAAATCAATCCCAGCAGGATTTCAAAGGGTTTCTTTAGGATGTCAGGTCCCTCTTTATCAGATCCCTGCTGGGATTCAGGGCCTGCCTGGTCACGGGGTGCTTTGATAAGGGCTGGATTTAAATCCCAGATCTGAGAACAGACATGAAAGGTCCCTGGGTTTCTAGGGGGTTGAAAAACTCAAGCTGGATTCGCTGCAGAGCTGAAAAATCAGGGTAAGAGAGAGCAAGGAGTGGCCAGCAGGCCCAGGCTCCTGATCACGCCCCTGGGATCCATGGGATCCATAGGATCCACGGCCTCTGGCACGCTGCTCCAGCACCCTGCAGGGTGACTGACAGCCGGGCAGGGGAAGGAGCCACCAGCAACTCTGCCACGTGCACCATCATTCACCTTGCACGTGGCCTAAACAGCTACCAAGCACTGATGGACTGACTGAGCCGAAAATATCGGAGAGATCTCAGTTTGCACTCCAAATTCCCTGCAGCCTGTTCCCTTCCTGATCCATCCCTTCAAGCAGCAAGAGTGGAATTCCTTCCATCGTTGCTCTTTCCCTCCTGTTTTCCACTCAACAAGAAAAAGAGCAGCCACGTGAACAGGAGTAAAAGCCCCAAACCCACAAAAAAGCACATTCTCAGCATCACTAATCCCTGCCAAACTGCCAGGAACCTTCCAAAACTACATCCAAGCTTGGAAACAGGGATCCAGTTGTTTGTTTAAGCAGCTATTGATCCAGTCTCTTCCAGCTAATTAAACTATTCACTATTTAAACTCATTAAGCTGCTCATCCTGCTCCTGGCAGCCAGAGGCAAAGAAGAAATCGTGTCTAGATTAAATGGTGATGGTGAATGTGCCCATCCCAGTCCTTGGAGAGGTTGGAATTGCATCCCTGTTCCTCTGCTCTCTTTTCCTTCCTTTTTCTTGGAGTGATTCCCACCCGGATTCCTCAGCTCCAGCTCTCTGAGCAGCCTCAGGGGGAGCATTTCATCCCCTTGGAGCCAACTCCATTTGTTGCATCCTTCATGCCTCAACCACCCCTAAAAGCAGGCAAGTGCTGATGGGCAGTGCAGCTGCTTCCACTTGGGAATGTTTCCAGTGGAACAGGGAGGGAATTCTGAGAAGCTTCCACCCACTGCACGTTATTGCTGGATAAAAGGTGAGGCAGCAAAGGATCAACAAAGGGAGATTTCAGCAAGACAAAGTCCAGACAGAGAGGCTGCAAGTGTGGCTGGGGCTGCTAAACTGGGAAAACTGCAAGGTCAGGCTGTGGGAACATGGATTATACTGAGGTCTGGAACTGGTGTTGGGAAGAGAGGGAGAAGGAGAAGGAGAAGGAGAAGGAGAAGGAGAAGGAGAAGGAGAAGGAGAAGGAGAAGGAGAAGGAGGAGAAGGAGGAGAAGGAGGAGAAGGAGGAGAAGGAGGAGAAGGAGGAGAAGGAGGAGAAGGAGGAGAAGGAGGAGAAGGAGGAGAAGGAGGAGAAGGAGGAGAAGGGGAAGGAGAAGGAGAAGGGGAAGGAGAAGGAGGAGAAGGAGAAGAAGGAGAAGGGGAAGGAGAAGGAGAAGGGGAAGGAGAAGGAGGAGAAGGAGAAGGAGAAGGAGAAGGAGAAGGAGAAGGAGAAGGAGAAGGAGAAGGAGAAGGAGAAGGAGAAGGAGAAGGAGAAGGAGGAGAAGGAGGAGAAGGAGGAGAAGGAGGAGAAGGAGAAGGAGGAGAAGGAGAAGGAGGAGAAGGAGGAGAAGGAGGAGAAGGAGGAGAAGGGCCCGAAGTAACTGCACAGTGAATTTCCTTACCATGAGCCAGGCTCATTCCCTGAGCTGACCAATATCTCCGAGCTCCCCTTCATGGCACAGCCCTGCCAGTAAAGAACAGAAGTTCCTGCTGCTCCCACTGGAATTCTGTAGCGTGCCTGGCATTCCATACGTTATGCTGCCTGAGAATTCCTGCAGCCGTCCTCGGGAAGAGCAGTTCACTGCCACAGGAGGAACAAGAGGAAAGCAGCTGCCACTCTCGGGTTCTGTGCCCTGTAAAAAGTAAAAGCAGATAAAGATCAAAGCTCCATAAAGCTGGAACCATCTCCAACCTCGGGACAGCACTTCTGTGGGAAAAGCGTAGATGGGCAATTAGGAAGGAGATCATCATGCAAATGGGCAAGGGGGGGGAATTAAATTCTGCTGCTTTCTGATTGAGGCCTGCTTCAATTTGCAGCCTTTATAATATCAGTTTAATGGGACTTTTTGTGCTTTAAAGAGGTTTTTATTAGCTGGGGGTTGTCCCTGCCTGGACTGAGGCACAGCACAATGAGTCTCCTGCCTCCTGAAGCCGTGTCGTTATCCCAGCATCTGAAATTAAAAACCAGCACTCTGGGAAACCTCTCTACTCTGAGGAGAAGTGTGAGGAGCGTTTGGGTCTGTGGAAAGCCTGGAACAGCTCTGAGAGACACCAAACATCCTGTGGATCCCAATAAACAGCAAAACATTCCAGCAGCTCCTTCCAACACCGCCCTTGTAGGGAACTCTGTCACCCCAGTGGGTATTTGTGGGAGTAAGGAAGAAATCCCACTAATGACCTCAGTGTGAACACCTCTGGTTCGTCTGGGGATAAATCTCCTTTATCCTTCTGGGAGAATAAAGGAATCCAATGCTGCCTTAATCCCCTGCTCCTCGGAGTCTGCATTTCCAGAATCCATCTCCTGGCCCAGCATGGGAAGGGTTGTCCAGCGCTGGAACAGCTGCCCAGGGCAGTGGTGGAGTCACCAACCCTGGAAGTGCTCATAAAATACATGGATATGGCACTTGAGTGTTCATAAAATACCTGGGTAAATACATGGGTAAATATAGGGATAAATTCATGGGTAAATACGTGGATAAAATATGGATAAATGTATATGGATAAACATATATGGATAATCCATGGATAAATATAGGGATAAATATGTAGGGATAAATATGTATGGATAAATACAGACCTTGCTTCCCTGAACACCAGGAGAGCCGGTGTTTTACCCAGATCCCAGTGCCCTGCACGGCTGCGCTGACACGAGCACAGGCCGATCGCTCTGCCCAGCACCATCCCTCATTCTCCTCCCACGGCTCCCCAAGCGGCCCCAAAGCACCCCAGCGTGTCTGTGCCGGGGCCAGGGCCTGCCCCGAGCCCGACCAGAGCCCTGCACCAGCTCCCACCCCCGGGTGAGCTGGGAATGCACTGAGAGCTCGGCTCCCCGGGCTCCCCAGCACCCAAACCGGTCCTCAGACACACAGAAATGCCCAACCTGCCCCTCTGGGCACAGCCAAACACCACAATTCCATCATCCCCAAGCAACTCTGGCACTTGCCTCTTCACCTCCGCCCATTTCCAGTAGCCGGGGCTAGGACCGGGCTGTCAGTAATAGCATTCCCTAGGCAGTTCATCCCAGCACAGAGGAGAAGAGGAGCCTGTCCCTGACCCACACCATGGGCAGGACAAGGGGGGCCCTAGCTGGCTTTGCCTACTCCAGCACCAAAGCTCTTGGTCCCAAAGATGGGGCGAGTTCAGTGGTTTTTCCTGTCCTGAAAGAGAGCAGAAAAGGGAAGTTAATCCCACTGTGGAATCCAAGACTCCTGCATTTCCTATTTCTGCTCTGATTGCTCACCGTGGAGTTTTAGCTATGGAAAAAAAAAGGAGAATGACACCATATCAAATAAAAAGTGCCCTTTTCCAGCATTTTTATTCCAGGCATTAAAAGGATGCTCATTTCTCTTCTAGCATTGTTTCCCTCATTTTAGGAGAACCGTTTTCATCCCAGGCCCCACTCGTCAGTTGTTCGATCCTCTGGCACTGGATTTGGACAAAAGAAGGGACGCACCTGGACTGCAGGAAATCACTGAGAGAAACCCTTCCAAAACGTGACAGAGAAAAACAACAGGAGATGCAGGAAGACACATCCCTCATTTGCACGTCTGGAACGCTTTTCTAAAGACTTCTCTGCATCTGGATGCTCTTTGCTCTTGGCTTTCTTCACAGGAATGCATTTGCTGCTAAACACGTCTCAGACCCTTACCTGATCGGGATAAGGTGGGATGGAGATGAAGACTCCCACAGGGAATAGCCAGGGAGATGCAGGGCCTGGGAACATCAAGGACGGAGAAGAGAAGGAACAGGGATTGTTTTTCTTGTTTAGAGCCAGCAGTGCTGTGAGCTTGGAGAACACACGGCACCGCAGGGATCCAGGGCAGGAGCGGGATAACTGCGGGATAAGGGGAATCTGCTCCCACTCCAGGGCTGTGCCAGTGAAGGAGGGGAATTTTTTAGTGCCTTCATTACACACAAAAACCAAACCCAGCACCACCGAGCTGGACTTTCGTGAGCCGCAAAACAAAGCGGCCCCTGGCCTTTGGGGGAACACAACCTCACCGAGTCACGGAGCCAGGGGATGACACTTGGGAATGATCCTTGCTGCTGCCTGCAGGCAAATCGGATGAGGGAGCCACAGGAGCTGCGGGGTTTCCTGCTCTTCCTGCAACGCCATCGGTCCAGACCAGGAGACCTTTCCTGGAACAGATCTTCCCTGTAAAGGGAGCTACACCAAAGCTCAAGCCCTCATTTAGAGACCCTTGGAAAAGCAAAGGTGAGAGGGGATTACCTGGAGCCCCAGGGGACCGAGGCGCAGGCGATGAAGAAGCAGACAGCAAAGTGCTTCCACTGCTTCTCACTCCAGCAAAGGGAACATCCCTGGAATTTCATGGCCGGCGTCGCTCCCAAACCCCACAGGTGAACCCACACGTACTCCAGGACTGATCTCCTTCAAACTTCCAGCAGCACAGACTCACCGGGAGGAACTGCGATCCAAGGACACACATCAGCAACCGTCTTCCCGCTTGCCCCTCTCTCCACATTTTCCCTTTCCAGCGGGATGCAGGTGCCACCCCCCAGAGGCAGGAAAACTGCCTTGCAATCCGCTACAAAACCTGCCTGGAAAGCCCAGGATGCCCGGAGCCAGCAGCCGTTTCTCCTGGAGCTCCTGCTGACAGGCATTTGAAGCCTGCTGTGCCTCACAGCTGCTTTTCTGCCAAGGGCATTCCCATCTTTTCTTTTTTAGCCCAAAGAAAGGTTTGCAAAGCTGAGTTTTGTGAGAAGCGCTTCATATTTGGATCATTCTTAACTTGGAGTTTCCCTTGGCACCAAAATCAGGGGCTCACCTTTTGCTTGGAGCTTGGCTGAAGTCCTCAGCAATGCCAGGGAATGTGGCCATTGGAGGCTTTGGGCAGATTTGGCTCATCTGCCTTTTTAGGCCTTGTTTCTTTCTCTCAGCCTTCCCACTGGATTGTGGCCTCCGAGGAATACGTAAAATCCCATTCCATTCCTATTCTTTCGGACAATTTTTTGTACCGTCCCTGTACAAAACGAGGCCCCCTGTTCGGATGCTTTTCCCCACCGTTCCCCGGCACTTTTATCTGCCGGTGCATTCCCTGCGTTGCTTGGGCTCTTCCCAGCTCTCTGAGCTCCTTCACAAGGCAGCAGATCGATTTGGCCCAGGAACTAAACCCTCCCGAGGAATTGTCTGATGCCATCTCCGCATTTGACACCTGATCCTTGTGCTCAAAGGATCCCTCTTTCTTCCCTTCAGCCAATTCCAAGGCTCGCTGCCCCCAGCTGCGATCAGGCCCCAGCCTGATCCCTGCAGTCTTCCCTGCCGGGATCCTGCTCAGGAATCCCTGGGCTACAAATGTAAGAATTCATTCTTCCCACCCCTGCCCAGTTCCAAAGGATTTGGTGTCTGCCTTACCCGGCTGGAGCCTGCTTCCAACTCTGTTCTTGCTGCTTCTGCTGCTTTCCAGTTCCCAGGAATTCCACCGACGGAGCGACAGCGTTTTCCAGCTCCGCCAGGATTCCCTCTGCTGCGTTTGGGTGCTGGAAGGATATCAAAACCAGGCTCTCTGGGGCTTTACTATCAGGAAATTACATCCCCGGATTTGTTCATTTCCAAATATTATCTCTTCCCAACAAAGCACTGGGCATCCAAGGAATACAGAAAGTGATGGGCTGACCACTGCTTACTCCTCTGGAATGTCAGAGCTTGGAAAAAAAGGGCACTTGAGGCTTCTCCTGGTGCTGCCCGTGAGGTGTATTCTACTTGAGAGCCCCTTCCCGTGTCTTTCCCTGTATCCACCAAAAAATCCACCCCTTCATTCCCCAGCTGCTTGCTTCCTCCCTCTTTTCCTGTATCCAACAGAATTTTAACAGGTCAATAGTCCCCTCTGCAAGAGCACCTTTCATTCCAAACCTAAGAACAAACGAATCACTTCCCTTCCACCGTCCTTATTAGGATTCCACTGAGAGCAGTGGATGGAAAATGATCCTCTCCTGGTCCCTGCTGGATTCCCGGAGCAGGGATCCTTTCCCTCTTTCCCCCCACCACGGTGCCCTCCTCCCCCTCCCGCCCCACCCCACACCCTTTTCAGGCTTTGTTCCACAGCTTTTGCCTCCAGGCCTCAGATCCTTTCGTTCTCCACGAGCTCCCAGCAGCTCCACAGCCTTTCCTCTCCCATCCCGACCATTTCTCCGGGAATGGAGCTCCGCATTTCAATTGCCTTCTCTTTTCTCTGACTACTCCCACCAATCCAGAAGACCTAAAGCTGACACAAGGAACACTCGGTGCCCACAAATCCAAACCCAGACCCGGCCATCCCCAAACCAGCAACTCCCGGACAATTTGCATTCATTCCAACCTAACACTGAGGACTCACCCAACCCTTCAAAATTCCCAAGAAATATCCTGTTGCCTTCACAGCTCCCAGGGGATTCTGCTTCGTGCTCACACGAAGGATTTGGGACTTCCCTGAAAAAACCCGTGCAGGGCACGCCGGAATCCCCGATCCCGTGAATCCGGGGAGCGTTAAAAGCTCGGTCCAGCCTGGGCCCCCGGAAATTTTTGCCAAGTATCCCCCAAGTCCTCGGGATAACAGAACTCTCTGGTACTGCATTTTTGGCGTTGTAAAGCCTGGAATTCCTTTATTCCTAGTGCTGGGCTCTGCATATGGCTGAGAAAATCCCGGCCTCCACACAGACCCAGATTCCAAACTTTTTGATACATTTCAGCAAGCCGAGAAATTCACCTTCCCTACTTCTTCTTAAGGGCATCCTTCTCTTCCCTTACCCGGCGTGCTCTCTCCCACTGGGGGTGGGTTTTCCCCTTCCCATGCTAATTAGTCCCTACTTCTAGGAGGTTTAGGTAACCTTTCTTCCCTGGGACGGATTTCTTAACACAGCTACCGAGGCTTTGGGAGTCTCCTTTATCTTCTACTTTCTGGATCCATAAATGCCACAATCCAGACGCCCAACTTCAACAAGACATCCTTTCTACCTAAAAACACACACTCTCAACTCTTAGATCTTTTAAAGTTTTACCCCCGCAAAATTCCCCTATTTTTCCACCACTGAATTCCTCAGTCCTGCTACCAAGGATTTCTTGAATACCACGGGGCTTTTCTCAAGATTTACCCCCACGACCTTCCCTACGTGCCCACTGCTCATCACCTCATTTTTCCCTCAATGTGGTCGTTCTCCACCCCAGAGAGTTTGTCAAGTGTTGCCTCCAAAATGTTCCCCATCTCTCCACTACTCAGTTCCCCATTTTGCCTCCAAAATATTCAATCTGTCCCCTCCACATTGCATCCACTTTTACCCCCAGCGTTTTACTTCCTCTACAATATTGATTCAACTTTTTCCACCCCAAAAATGTCCATTCTCTCCCTTAAACAGCACCTCAGCTTTTCCCTCAAAAATGCCCCAGAGGGAAACTCAGATTCAGCCCCCAAACTCCCATTTGCCTACACAAACAGTTCTTGTGGCCCCTCTCAATTCCCCCAGGCTTTCAGCTCAAGGAAGAACTGGAAGCCTATTCCCTCATCTCCACCCTTGTTTTGCTTTCCTGGAAAACCTTGCGATCCCACACTTTCTCCAAGAGATCTGCTGGGAGTACTGGAAGGTTTGCTCTCTCAGAGCGCCAGGGGGCTTTACAGCACTTGTTCCTCTGCATCTTTACCCTTTTATCAGCTTTCCCCTGGAACGGTGTTGTGGGAGAAGCTTGGAACTACCAGAAATGGATTGTGTTCACATTTTTGACCCACCAGTTTTTATCTGGTTTCAAATTCCTGGAATTACCCTCAAATGTGCCCTAGAACACTGCTGTGAAAGGATCAATGAGAAGAACAGCCGGAAAGCAGAAAACCACCTCCAGCAGCAGCCACAATGATCCCATTTCTCTTCTTACCTGGTCCTGCCAGAGCTCCCAACAGCCATTCCCATTCCAAAACAAGAGCTATGGAAGACATTCCTGCTGTCCGTGAGGGTGAGGCGGCAGTTCTGGATGTTCTTCGCTGTGCAATCAGACAACAAACAGAGTGTAAATGATCCTGGTGGTCCCTTCCACGCCAAACCAGCCCGTGATTCCATGCGTGGATCAGCACCTGTCCCAGCTCCATTCCAGAAACCTCCTCCCACTAACCCAGAACTTTCCTTTTTCTGCTCAACATCAGGGGTTTGCTGCCGAGTGCCCCGGGCAGGGGACGCCTCAGCCTTCCCTGGGACCGCAGCATTCCCTGGGCTGCCTCAGCATCCCCTGCGCTGCTGTTCCACGCCCATCCCGTGGTCCAGCGCCTGCGCGGGCTGCAGTGCCGGGCTCTCCCCACGAGGCGGCAGCACCGGGAGCGAGCAGCCCCGGCCGGTCCCGCTGTCTCGGGGCAGCTGCGCCTTTAACCCGCCCTGAGCCGGCGGGGCCGTGAACACAGCGGGCACAAACCCCACCGCTCCCCTTTATTTCACCCTCAGAGGCACAGGATCGCAGCATTTCCTGGGCTGCAAGGGACCCACAGGGAGCATCGAGTCCAAATCCTGCCCTGCACCCCAAGAATCCCACCCTGTGCCCGAGAGCCTTGTTCAGACCCAAACTCTTCCCCCAAGATCCTGAAAACACAGCGGGGCTGTGGGAGAAGGATGACCACGGAGGATTTTTTTATACAGATCTCCTTGCACGATCGTTAAATAATATTATTAGACAGTCCAGGAACGCATCCCTGTGCCGGGACAGCCACCCCTGTGCCGGAACACTCATCCCTGGGCCGGAATACCGATCCCCCGCGGCCCCCACCGTCCGCTCGGGGCTGTCCCCGTTCCCCGCTCACCTCCGAGCCCGGAGCACCCGCCCCGGTGCCCCCGGCCCGGCAGCGCTGCTCCCCGGGCTCCCCGCCATTGGCGCTCCTGGCGAAGAAGGGCGGAAGTCACCGATACGGCACCGATGTGGCTATTCGACCTTCTCAAGATGGCGGCCGGAAGGACCCCCCCCCCCCACCCCCCCGGTCCGTCTATTCGACTGCCTGAATGCTCCCGCCTGCCCCAGGCGCCGCTGACCCCACAGTCGGTGTCCGCGTAGCGGGAAACGCCTCAGAAAATTGCGCGCAAGCGCTGGGCTGGCGTCGGCGTCGGCGTCGGCGTCGCGTTCAGGCAGCCGAATAGACGCAGCTTGGGGGGGGGGGGGCCTTCCCTGCCGCCATATTGAGAAGGTCAGAAAACAGTGCACACGACCGCCATCTTTAGTGTGGCAGTGACGACACTTCCGCCCTTCGCCGCCATCTTGGGTGCTGGCAGAAGCCACTTCCGGTCGAGCCGCCATCTTTAGTGTGGTACACTTAGGGCCCCCGCCGCCCCTCACAAGGGCTTCTGTCTAGTCGGCTGCCTGAATCCGGCCCGGACTCCGACGCCGGCCCCGCGCTTTCCGCGCGATTTTCCGCCGTGCTTCCCGGTGCGAGGACACGGCTGGCGGGGTCAGCCGCGCCGGAGGCGGCCGACGGCTCCGCGACCGGCGGCAGGCATCGGCAGGGACACCTCTCGCAGGGGGCCTACTGCGTCCGCCATCTTGAGTGTGGCGGAAGTGTAAACCACCCTCTGCAAGGTCCTGGCAGATAATAAAATAATAAAATAAAATAAATACTATAATATTCTAATAAAAACGTCACTTAACGCCGTCCCGAGAGCGCGGAACTGCGCCTTCCTTTCCGAGCCGCCTCCTTGAGAGCGACACGCGGGCGGCTCGATTCCGACCGTGCCCGCCCGGTGCCTCCCGCCCGGGTCGCGCTGCGACCGCGCCTCTGCTGCCCGGCAAAACCGGCCCCGCCGGGCCGCCCCCCGCGCTGTCATTCCCCGCGGTCACCGCCCCGCACGGCGCCCGGCCCTTTCCATAGCTGTGGCCCCGCTCGTGCACGGCCGTGTCCCTTGGCGCTCCGAACCGCCCTTCGCCCCTCCCCTCCGCTGACAGACCCGGCCCCGCTCGCTCCCGCTCCTTGCCACGCTCGGCAGCCACCGAGGCCGCCGCCCTCTCGGCTCAGCCGGCACCGGGCGGCAGCAGCGCCGGGGAGCCGTGTCGGGGGCGGCAGTGCCGCCGTGTCGGGGGCGGCAGTGCCGCCGTGTCGGGGGCGGCAGTGCCGCCGTGTCGGGGGCGGCAGTGCCGCCGTGTCGGGGGCGGCAGTGCCGCCGTGTCGGGGGCGGCAGTGCCGCCGTGTCGGGGGCGGCAGTGCCGCCGTGTCGGGGGCGGCAGTGCCGCCGTGTCGGGGGCGGCAGTGCCGCCGTGTCGGGGGCGGCAGTGCCGCCGTGTCGGGGGCGGCAGTGCCGCCGTGTCGGGGGCGGCAGTGCCGCGCTCTCGCCACCAGGCGGCAGCAGCGCCGCCCAGCTCAGCCCGGGGGCAGGCACAGAGCACAGGGAAAAGCCGGCTCCGGGCGCTCTGCAGCTCCTGCAGCCCGAGCGTCTCGGCTCCTGGGGCCAGGCGCTTGCTGCTTTCCTTCCTACAGAAAAACGCCGGCTCCTTATTCTCAAAACTTGCTGATCTCTATTCCCAGCTTCTTATATTGCTGTATGCGACAGAGTAGACAGAGAGGGCTGGCTTATTTCAAAATGAATTTACATCTAAATCAGTAGCATTTGCCTATAGACGTAAAAGTGAAGAACTTAACAGGTTTTAGTATTCTGCACACAGCCCTCGCTGGGAGGAATGGTAAAAAGTTAAAAACAAATGAAATTTTAAAAGTAGAAAGTTAGAAACAAAGTTACAACGGCAGAAATTTAGAAACAAACAAAGAGGTAAAATACAAGAAACAAACAAATTTCTAAAGGGAGAAAGTTGAAAACAAAGTTAGAAACGAACAAACAAAAAAATTAGAAACAAACAAAATTAGAAAGGTAGAAATTTAGAAACAAAGTCAGAAAGGCAAGTGTTGAGCCTTTGACAGGGTACCCCTCCTTCTCGGACCAGGGTGAAAGAGCAGAGGAGGCTGCTGTTCTGCTAAGTTCTTTATTTCACGGTCTCACAGCTGTCTTGAAGGCAGAGTTCGAATGGGGTTACATGATAAAGCCAAGCAGCAGCAGCAGGCAAAACCAGCTTCTTCTATATGCTCCATACACTCTATTTTTTCTTACAGAAGTGTGGATTCCATTTGTTCATTGACCAGTAAGATTAACACACGATTCTAGTTTTCCTTAAACCCATCCTGGTCTAATTCTAACAGTCGTAAGCCTCACACAAGTGTCACCTGCCCTTGTTCCATAAGGAATCCCTCTACAGACAGGGAGTTGTCACCAGCCCCGTGCTCATGGGCTGCAGGGGACACCTGCACTGAGGAGGAAATGGAAATGGGAAAGAGGGAAATGCAACCTGGTGGGACGCACCTCTGGCACCACATTTCCTCTTCTTCCTGCTGTCCTGGAAAGCCCCAAGTAAATCCAGTCCCTCAGACCCTGCATCCCTGAACACCAGGAGAGCCGGTGTTTTACCCAGATCCCAGTGCCCTGCACGGCTGCGCTGACACGAGCGCAGGCTGACCGCTCCGCCCAGCACCATCCCTCATTCTCCTCCCACGGCTCCCCAAGCGGCCCCAAAGCACCCCAGCGTGTCTGTGCCGGGGCCAGGGCCTGCCCCGAGCCCGACCAGAGGCTGTCACCCGGCCCTGCACCAGCTCCCACCCCTGGCAGAGCTGGGAATGCACTGAGAGCTCGGCTCCCCGGGCTCCCCAGCACCCAAACCGGTCCTCAGACACACAAAAATGCCCAACCTGCCCCTCTGGGCGCAGCCAAACACCACAATTCCACCATCCCCAAGCAACTCTGGCACTTGCCTCTTCACCTCCGCCCATTTCCAGTAGCCGGGGCTAGGACCGGGCTGTCAGAAATAGCATTCCCTAGGCAGTTCATCCCAGCACAGAGGAGAAGAGGAGCCTGTCCCTGACCCACACCATGGGCAGGACAAGGGGGGCCCTAGCTGGCTTTGCCTACTCCAGCACCACAGCTCTTGGTCCCAAAGATGGGGCGAGTTCAGTGGTTTTTCCTGTCCTGAAAGAGAGCAGAAAAGGGAAGTTAATCCCACTGTGGAATCCAAGACTCCTGCATTTCCTATTTCTGCTCTGATTGCTCACCGTGGAGTTTTAGCCATGGAAAAAAAAGGAGAATGACACCATATCAAATAAAAAGTTGATTAATCCACGTAGGGGCTGTGGAGAGGATACAAAGGAGCTTTTCCATGATTTTGGGGCTTGAAGAGGGACTGAATTTCCCTCAAAGCTGGGATGGGCCTGAGGATAATAAAGCAAAGAAGCAGCTTCATCTCTCCCTGGCAGAGAGCTCGGGGCTCCATTATGGATACAAATCAATCCCAGCAGGATTTCAAAGGGTTTCTTTAGGATGTCAGGTCCCTCTTTATCAGATCCCTGCTGGGATTCAGGGCCTGCCTGGTCACGGGGTGCTTTGATAAGGGCTGGATTTAAATCCCAGATCTGAGAACAGACATGAAAGGTCCCTGGGTTTCTAGGGGGTTGAAAAACTCAAGCTGGATTCGCTGCAGAGCTGAAAAATCAGGGTAAGAGAGAGCAAGGAGTGGCCAGCAGGCCCAGGCTCCTGATCACGCCCCTGGGATCCATGGGATCCATAGGATCCACGGCCTCTGGCACGCTGCTCCAGCACCCTGCAGGGTGACTGACAGCCGGGCAGGGGAAGGAGCCACCAGCAACTCTGCCACGTGCACCATCATTCACCTTGCACGTGGCCTAAACAGCTACCAAGCACTGATGGACTGACTGAGCCGAAAATATCGGAGAGATCTCAGTTTGCACTCCAAATTCCCTGCAGCCTGTTCCCTTCCTGATCCATCCCTTCAAGCAGCAAGAGTGGAATTCCTTCCATCGTTGCTCTTTCCCTCCTGTTTTCCACTCAACAAGAAAAAGAGCAGCCACGTGAACAGGAGTAAAAGCCCCAAACCCACAAAAAAGCACATTCTCAGCATCACTAATCCCTGCCAAACTGCCAGGAACCTTCCAAAACTACATCCAAGCTTGGAAACAGGGATCCAGTTGTTTGTTTAAGCAGCTATTGATCCAGTCTCTTCCAGCTAATTAAACTATTCACTATTTAAACTCATTAAGCTGCTCATCCTGCTCCTGGCAGCCAGAGGCAAAGAAGAAATCGTGTCTAGATTAAATGGTGATGGTGAATGTGCCCATCCCAGTCCTTGGAGAGGTTGGAATTGCATCCCTGTTCCTCTGCTCTCTTTTCCTTCCTTTTTCTTGGAGTGATTCCCACCCGGATTCCTCAGCTCCAGCTCTCTGAGCAGCCTCAGGGGGAGCATTTCATCCCCTTGGAGCCAACTCCATTTGTTGCATCCTTCATGCCTCAACCACCCCTAAAAGCAGGCAAGTGCTGATGGGCAGTGCAGCTGCTTCCACTTGGGAATGTTTCCAGTGGAACAGGGAGGGAATTCTGAGAAGCTTCCACCCACTGCACGTTATTGCTGGATAAAAGGTGAGGCAGCAAAGGATCAACAAAGGGAGATTTCAGCAAGACAAAGTCCAGACAGAGAGGCTGCAAGTGTGGCTGGGGCTGCTAAACTGGGAAAACTGCAAGGTCAGGCTGTGGGAACATGGATTATACTGAGGTCTGGAACTGGTGTTGGGAAGAGAGGGAGAAGGAGAAGGAGAAGGAGAAGGAGAAGGAGAAGGAGGAGAAGGAGGAGAAGGAGGAGAAGGAGGAGAAGGAGGAGAAGGAGGAGAAGGAGGAGAAGGAGGAGAAGGAGGAGAAGGAGGAGAAGGAGGAGAAGGGGAAGGAGAAGGAGGAGAAGGAGGAGAAGGAGGAGAAGGGGAAGGAGAAGGAGAAGGGGAAGGAGAAGGAGAAGGGGAAGGAGAAGGAGGAGAAGGAGAAGGAGAAGGAGAGAAGGAGAAGGAGAAGGAGAAGGAGAAGGAGAAGGAGAAGGAGAAGGAGAAGGAGAAGGAGAAGGAGAAGGAGAAGGAGGAAGGAGAAGGAGGAGAAGGAGGAGAAGGAGGAGAAGGAGGAGAAGGAGAAGGAGGAGGAAGGAGAAGGAGGAGAAGGAGGAGAAGGAGGAGAAGGGCCCGAAGTAACTGCACAGTGAATTTCCTTACCATGAGCCAGGCTCATTCCCTGAGCTGACCAATATCTCCGAGCTCCCCTTCATGGCACAGCCCTGCCAGTAAAGAACAGAAGTTCCTGCTGCTCCCACTGGAATTCTGTAGCATGCCTGGCATTCCATACGTTATGCTGCCTGAGAATTCCTGCAGCCGTCCTCGGGAAGAGCAGTTCACTGCCACAGGAGGAACAAGAGGAAAGCAGCTGCCACTCTCGGGTTCTGTGCCCTGTAAAAAGTAAAAGCAGATAAAGATCAAAGCTCCATAAAGCTGGAACCATCTCCAACCTCGGGACAGCACTTCTGTGGGAAAAGCGTAGATGGGCAATTAGGAAGGAGATCATCATGCAAATGGGCAAGGGGGGGGAATTAAATTCTGCTGCTTTCTGATTGAGGCCTGCTTCAATTTGCAGCCTTTATAATATCAGTTTAATGGGACTTTTTGTGCTTTAAAGAGGTTTTTATTAGCTGGGGGTTGTCCCTGCCTGGACTGAGGCACAGCACAATGAGTCTCCTGCCTCCTGAAGCCGTGTCGTTATCCCAGCATCTGAAATTAAAAACCAGCACTCTGGGAAACCTCTCTACTCTGAGGAGAAGTGTGAGGAGCGTTTGGGTCTGTGGAAAGCCTGGAACAGCTCTGAGAGACACCAAACATCCTGTGGATCCCAATAAACAGCAAAACATTCCAGCAGCTCCTTCCAACACCGCCCTTGTAGGGAACTCTGTCACCCCAGTGGGTATTTGTGGGAGTAAGGAAGAAATCCCACTAATGACCTCAGTGTGAACACCTCTGGTTCGTCTGGGGATAAATCTCCTTTATCCTTCTGGGAGAATAAAGGAATCCAATGCTGCCTTAATCCCCTGCTCCTCGGAGTCTGCATTTCCAGAATCCATCTCCTGGCCCAGCATGGGAAGGGTTGTCCAGCGCTGGAACAGCTGCCCAGGGCAGTGGTGGAGTCACCAACCCTGGAAGTGCTCATAAAATACATGGATATGGCACTTGAGTGTTCATAAAATACCTGGGTAAATACATGGGTAAATATAGGGATAAATTCATGGGTAAATACGTGGATAAAAATATGGATAAATGTATATGGATAAACATATATGGATAATCCATGGATAAATATAGGGATAAATATGTAGGGATAAATATGTATGGATAAATACAGACCTTGCATCCCTGAACACCAGGAGAGCCGGTGTTTTACCCAGATCCCAGTGCCCTGCACGGCTGCGCTGACACGAGCACAGGCCGATCGCTCTGCCCAGCACCATCCCTCATTCTCCTCCCACGGCTCCCCAAGCGGCCCCAAAGCACCCCAGCGTGTCTGTGCCGGGGCCAGGGCCTGCCCCGAGCCCGACCAGAGGCTGTCACCCAGCCCTGCACCAGCTCCCACCCCCGGGTGAGCTGGGAATGCACTGAGAGCTCGGCTCCCCGGGCTCCCCAGCACCCAAACCGGTCCTCAGACACACAGAAATGCCCAACCTGCCCCTCTGGGCACAGCCAAACACCACAATTCCATCATCCCCAAGCAACTCTGGCACTTGCCTCTTCACCTCCGCCCATTTCCAGTAGCCGGGGCTAGGACCGGGCTGTCAGTAATAGCATTCCCTAGGCAGTTCATCCCAGCACAGAGGAGAAGAGGAGCCTGTCCCTGACCCACACCATGGGCAGGACAAGGGGGGCCCTAGCTGGCTTTGCCTACTCCAGCACCAAAGCTCTTGGTCCCAAAGATGGGGCGAGTTCAGTGGTTTTTCCTGTCCTGAAAGAGAGCAGAAAAGGGAAGTTAATCCCACTGTGGAATCCAAGACTCCTGCATTTCCTATTTCTGCTCTGCTTGCTCACCGTGGAGTTTTAGCTATGGAAAAAAAAAGGAGAATGACACCATATCAAATAAAAAGTGCCCTTTTCCAGCATTTTTATTCCAGGCATTAAAAGGATGCTCATTTCTCTTCTAGCATTGTTTCCCTCATTTTAGGAGAACCGTTTTCATCCCAGGCCCCACTCGTCAGTTGTTCGATCCTCTGGCACTGGATTTGGACAAAAGAAGGGACGCACCTGGACTGCAGGAAATCACTGAGAGAAACCCTTCCAAAACGTGACAGAGAAAAACAACAGGAGATGCAGGAAGACACATCCCTCATTTGCACGTCTGGAACGCTTTTCTAAAGACTTCTCTGCATCTGGATGCTCTTTGCTCTTGGCTTTCTTCACAGGAATGCATTTGCTGCTAAACACGTCTCAGACCCTTACCTGATCGGGATAAGGTGGGATGGAGATGAAGACTCCCACAGGGAATAGCCAGGGAGATGCAGGGCCTGGGAACATCAAGGACGGAGAAGAGAAGGAACAGGGATTGTTTTTCTTGTTTAGAGCCAGCAGTGCTGTGAGCTTGGAGAACACACGGCACCGCAGGGATCCAGGGCAGGAGCGGGATAACTGCGGGATAAGGGGAATCTGCTCCCACTCCAGGGCTGTGCCAGTGAAGGAGGGGAATTTTTTAGTGCCTTCATTACACACAAAAACCAAACCCAGCACCACCGAGCTGGACTTTCGTGAGCCGCAAAACAAAGCGGCCCCTGGCCTTTGGGGGAACACAACCTCACCGAGTCACGGAGCCAGGGGATGACACTTGGGAATGATCCTTGCTGCTGCCTGCAGGCAAATCGGATGAGGGAGCCACAGGAGCTGCGGGGTTTCCTGCTCTTCCTGCAACGCCATCGGTCCAGACCAGGAGACCTTTCCTGGAACAGATCTTCCCTGTAAAGGGAGCTACACCAAAGCTCAAGCCCTCATTTAGAGACCCTTGGAAAAGCAAAGGTGAGAGGGGATTACCTGGAGCCCCAGGGGACCGAGGCGCAGGCGATGAAGAAGCAGACAGCAAAGTGCTTCCACTGCTTCTCACTCCAGCAAAGGGAACATCCCTGGAATTTCATGGCCGGCGTCGCTCCCAAACCCCACAGGTGAACCCACACGTACTCCAGGACTGATCTCCTTCAAACTTCCAGCAGCACAGACTCACCGGGAGGAACTGCGATCCAAGGACACACATCAGCAACCGTCTTCCCGCTTGCCCCTCTCTCCACATTTTCCCTTTCCAGCGGGATGCAGGTGCCACCCCCCAGAGGCAGGAAAACTGCCTTGCAATCCGCTACAAAACCTGCCTGGAAAGCCCAGGATGCCCGGAGCCAGCAGCCGTTTCTCCTGGAGCTCCTGCTGACAGGCATTTGAAGCCTGCTGTGCCTCACAGCTGCTTTTCTGCCAAGGGCATTCCCATCTTTTCTTTTTTAGCCCAAAGAAAGGTTTGCAAAGCTGAGTTTTGTGAGAAGCGCTTCATATTTGGATCATTCTTAACTTGGAGTTTCCCTTGGCACCAAAATCAGGGGCTCACCTTTTGCTTGGAGCTTGGCTGAAGTCCTCAGCAATGCCAGGGAATGTGGCCATTGGAGGCTTTGGGCAGATTTGGCTCATCTGCCTTTTTAGGCCTTGTTTCTTTCTCTCAGCCTTCCCACTGGATTGTGGCCTCCGAGGAATACGTAAAATCCCATTCCATTCCTATTCTTTCGGACAATTTTTTGTACCGTCCCTGTACAAAACGAGGCCCCCTGTTCGGATGCTTTTCCCCACCGTTCCCCGGCACTTTTATCTGCCGGTGCATTCCCTGCGTTGCTTGGGCTCTTCCCAGCTCTCTGAGCTCCTTCACAAGGCAGCAGATCGATTTGGCCCAGGAACTAAACCCTCCCGAGGAATTGTCTGATGCCATCTCCGCATTTGACACCTGATCCTTGTGCTCAAAGGATCCCTCTTTCTTCCCTTCAGCCAATTCCAAGGCTCGCTGCCCCCAGCTGCGATCAGGCCCCAGCCTGATCCCTGCAGTCTTCCCTGCCGGGATCCTGCTCAGGAATCCCTGGGCTACAAATGTAAGAATTCATTCTTCCCACCCCTGCCCAGTTCCAAAGGATTTGGTGTCTGCCTTACCCGGCTGGAGCCTGCTTCCAACTCTGTTCTTGCTGCTTCTGCTGCTTTCCAGTTCCCAGGAATTCCACCGACGGAGCGACAGCGTTTTCCAGCTCCGCCAGGATTCCCTCTGCTGCGTTTGGGTGCTGGAAGGATATCAAAACCAGGCTCTCTGGGGCTTTACTATCAGGAAATTACATCCCCGGATTTGTTCATTTCCAAATATTATCTCTTCCCAACAAAGCACTGGGCATCCAAGGAATACAGAAAGTGATGGGCTGACCACTGCTTACTCCTCTGGAATGTCAGAGCTTGGAAAAAAAGGGCACTTGAGGCTTCTCCTGGTGCTGCCCGTGAGGTGTATTCTACTTGAGAGCCCCTTCCCGTGTCTTTCCCTGTATCCACCAAAAAATCCACCCCTTCATTCCCCAGCTGCTTGCTTCCTCCCTCTTTTCCTGTATCCAACAGAATTTTAACAGGTCAATAGTCCCCTCTGCAAGAGCACCTTTCATTCCAAACCTAAGAACAAACGAATCACTTCCCTTCCACCGTCCTTATTAGGATTCCACTGAGAGCAGTGGATGGAAAATGATCCTCTCCTGGTCCCTGCTGGATTCCCGGAGCAGGGATCCTTTCCCTCTTTCCCCCCACCACGGTGCCCTCCTCCCCCTCCCGCCCCACCCCACACCCTTTTCAGGCTTTGTTCCACAGCTTTTGCCTCCAGGCCTCAGATCCTTTCGTTCTCCACGAGCTCCCAGCAGCTCCACAGCCTTTCCTCTCCCATCCCGACCATTTCTCCGGGAATGGAGCTCCGCATTTCAATTGCCTTCTCTTTTCTCTGACTACTCCCACCAATCCAGAAGACCTAAAGCTGACACAAGGAACACTCGGTGCCCACAAATCCAAACCCAGACCCGGCCATCCCCAAACCAGCAACTCCCGGACAATTTGCATTCATTCCAACCTAACACTGAGGACTCACCCAACCCTTCAAAATTCCCAAGAAATATCCTGTTGCCTTCACAGCTCCCAGGGGATTCTGCTTCGTGCTCACACGAAGGATTTGGGACTTCCCTGAAAAAACCCGTGCAGGGCACGCCGGAATCCCCGATCCCGTGAATCCGGGGAGCGTTAAAAGCTCGGTCCAGCCTGGGCCCCCGGAAATTTTTGCCAAGTATCCCCCAAGTCCTCGGGATAACAGAACTCTCTGGTACTGCATTTTTGGCGTTGTAAAGCCTGGAATTCCTTTATTCCTAGTGCTGGGCTCTGCATATGGCTGAGAAAATCCCGGCCTCCACACAGACCCAGATTCCAAACTTTTTGATACATTTCAGCAAGCCGAGAAATTCACCTTCCCTACTTCTTCTTAAGGGCATCCTTCTCTTCCCTTACCCGGCGTGCTCTCTCCCACTGGGGGTGGGTTTTCCCCTTCCCATGCTAATTAGTCCCTACTTCTAGGAGGTTTAGGTAACCTTTCTTCCCTGGGACGGATTTCTTAACACAGCTACCGAGGCTTTGGGAGTCTCCTTTATCTTCTACTTTCTGGATCCATAAATGCCACAATCCAGACGCCCAACTTCAACAAGACATCCTTTCTACCTAAAAACACACACTCTCAACTCTTAGATCTTTTAAAGTTTTACCCCCGCAAAATTCCCCTATTTTTCCACCACTGAATTCCTCAGTCCTGCTACCAAGGATTTCTTGAATACCACGGGGCTTTTCTCAAGATTTACCCCCACGACCTTCCCTACGTGCCCACTGCTCATCACCTCATTTTTCCCTCAATGTGGTCGTTCTCCACCCCAGAGAGTTTGTCAAGTGTTGCCTCCAAAATGTTCCCCATCTCTCCACTACTCAGTTCCCCATTTTGCCTCCAAAATATTCAATCTGTCCCCTCCACATTGCATCCACTTTTACCCCCAGCGTTTTACTTCCTCTACAATATTGATTCAACTTTTTCCACCCCAAAAATGTCCATTCTCTCCCTTAAACAGCACCTCAGCTTTTCCCTCAAAAATGCCCCAGAGGGAAACTCAGATTCAGCCCCCAAACTCCCATTTGCCTACACAAACAGTTCTTGTGGCCCCTCTCAATTCCCCCAGGCTTTCAGCTCAAGGAAGAACTGGAAGCCTATTCCCTCATCTCCACCCTTGTTTTGCTTTCCTGGAAAACCTTGCGATCCCACACTTTCTCCAAGAGATCTGCTGGGACTACTGGAAGGTTTGCTCTCTCAGAGCGCCAGGGGGCTTTACAGCACTTGTTCCTCTGCATCTTTACCCTTTTATCAGCTTTCCCCTGGAACGGTGTTGTGGGAGAAGCTTGGAACTACCAGAAATGGATTGTGTTCACATTTTTGCCCCACCAGTTTTTATCTGGTTTCAAATTCCTGGAATTACCCTCAAATGTGCCCTAGAACACTGCTGTGAAAGGATCAATGAGAAGAACAGCCGGAAAGCAGAAAACCACCTCCAGCAGCAGCCACAATGATCCCATTTCTCTTCTTACCTGGTCCTGCCAGAGCTCCCAACAGCCATTCCCATTCCAAAACAAGAGCTATGGAAGACATTCCTGCTGTCCGTGAGGGTGAGGCGGCAGTTCTGGATGTTCTTCGCTGTGCAATCAGACAACAAACAGAGTGTAAATGATCCTGGTGGTCCCTTCCACGCCAAACCAGCCCGTGATTCCATGCGTGGATCAGCACCTGTCCCAGCTCCATTCCAGAAACCTCCTCCCACTAACCCAGAACTTTCCTTTTTCTGCTCAACATCAGGGGTTTGCTGCCGAGTGCCCCGGGCAGGGGACGCCTCAGCCTTCCCTGGGACCGCAGCATTCCCTGGGCTGCCTCAGCATCCCCTGCGCTGCTGTTCCACGCCCATCCCGTGGTCCAGCGCCTGCGCGGGCTGCAGTGCCGGGCTCTCCCCACGAGGCGGCAGCACCGGGAGCGAGCAGCCCCGGCCGGTCCCGCTGTCTCGGGGCAGCTGCGCCTTTAACCCGCCCTGAGCCGGCGGGGCCGTGAACACAGCGGGCACAAACCCCACCGCTCCCCTTTATTTCACCCTCAGAGGCACAGGATCGCAGCATTTCCTGGGCTGCAAGGGACCCACAGGGAGCATCGAGTCCAAATCCTGGCCCTGCACCCCAAGAATCCCACCCTGTGCCCGAGAGCCTTGTTCAGACCCAAACTCTTCCCCCAAGATCCTGAAAACACAGCGGGGCTGTGGGAGAAGGATGACCACGGAGGATTTTTTTATACAGATCTCCTTGCACGATCGTTAAATAATATTATTAGACAGTCCAGGAACGCATCCCTGTGCCGGGACAGCCACCCCTGTGCCGGAACACTCATCCCTGGGCCGGAATACCGATCCCCCGCGGCCCCCACCGTCCGCTCGGGGCTGTCCCCGTTCCCCGCTCACCTCCGAGCCCGGAGCACCCGCCCCGGTGCCCCCGGCCCGGCAGCGCTGCTCCCCGGGCTCCCCGCCATTGGCGCTCCTGGCGAAGAAGGGCGGAAGTCACCGATACGGCACCGATGTGGCTATTCGACCTTCTCAAGATGGCGGCCGGAAGGACCCCCCCCCCCCCCCCCGCCCCGGTCCGTCTATTCGACTGCCTGAATGCTCCCGCCTGCCCCAGGCGCCGCTGACCCCACAGTCGGTGTCCGCGTAGCGGGAAACGCCTCAGAAAATTGCGCGCAAGCGCTGGGCTGGCGTCGGCGTCGGCGTCGCGTTCAGGCAGCCGAATAGACGCAGCTTGGGGGGGGGGCCTTCCCTGCCGCCATATTGAGAAGGTCAGAAAACAGTGCACACGACCGCCATCTTTAGTGTGGCAGTGACGACACTTCCGCCCTTCGCCGCCATCTTGGGTGCTGGCAGAAGCCACTTCCGGTCGAGCCGCCATCTTTAGTGTGGTACACTTAGGGCCCCCGCCGCCCCTCACAAGGGCTTCTGTCTAGTCGGCTGCCTGAATCCGGCCCGGACTCCGACGCCGGCCCCGCGCTTTCCGCGCGATTTTCCGCCGTGCTTCCCGGTGCGAGGACACGGCTGGCGGGGTCAGCCGCGCCGGAGGCGGCCGACGGCTCCGCGACCGGCGGCAGGCATCGGCAGGGACACCTCTCGCAGGGGGCCTACTGCGTCCGCCATCTTGAGTGTGGCGGAAGTGTAAACCACCCTCTGCAAGGTCCTGGCAGATAATAAAATAATAAAATAAAATAAATACTATAATATTCTAATAAAAACGTCACTTAACGCCGTCCCGAGAGCGCGGAACTGCGCCTTCCTTTCCGAGCCGCCTCCTTGAGAGCGACACGCGGGCGGCTCGATTCCGACCGTGCCCGCCCGGTGCCTCCCGCCCGGGTCGCGCTGCGACCGCGCCTCTGCTGCCCGGCAAAACCGGCCCCGCCGGGCCGCCCCCCGCGCTGTCATTCCCCGCGGTCACCGCCCCGCACGGCGCCCGGCCCTTTCCATAGCTGTGGCCCCGCTCGTGCACGGCCGTGTCCCTTGGCGCTCCGAACCGCCCTTCGCCCCTCCCCTCCGCTGACAGACCCGGCCCCGCTCGCTCCCGCTCCTTGCCACGCTCGGCAGCCACCGAGGCCGCCGCCCTCTCGGCTCAGCCGGCACCGGGCGGCAGCAGCGCCGGGGAGCCGTGTCGGGGGCGGCAGTGCCGCCGTGTCGGGGGCGGCAGTGCCGCCGTGTCGGGGGCGGCAGGCGGCAGCAGCGCCGCCCAGCTCAGCCCGGGGGCAGGCACAGAGCACAGGGAAAAGCCGGCTCCGGGCGCTCTGCAGCTCCTGCAGCCCGAGCGTCTCGGCTCCTGGGGCCAGGCGCTTGCTGCTTTCCTTCCTACAGAAAAACGCCGGCTCCTTATTCTCAAAACTTGCTGATCTCTATTCCCAGCTTCTTATATTGCTGTATGCGACAGAGTAGACAGAGAGGGCTGGCTTATTTCAAAATGAATTTACATCTAAATCAGTAGCATTTGCCTATAGACGTAAAAGTGAAGAACTTAACAGGTTTTAGTATTCTGCACACAGCCCTCGCTGGGAGGAATGGTAAAAAGTTAAAAACAAATGAAATTTTAAAAGTAGAAAGTTAGAAACAAAGTTACAACGGCAGAAATTTAGAAACAAACAAAGAGGTAAAATACAAGAAACAAACAAATTTCTAAAGGGAGAAAGTTGAAAACAAAGTTAGAAACGAACAAACAAAAAAATTAGAAACAAACAAAATTAGAAAGGTAGAAATTTAGAAACAAAGTCAGAAAGGCAAGTGTTGAGCCTTTGACAGGGTACCCCTCCTTCTCGGACCAGGGTGAAAGAGCAGAGGAGGCTGCTGTTCTGCTAAGTTCTTTATTTCACGGTCTCACAGCTGTCTTGAAGGCAGAGTTCGAATGGGGTTACATGATAAAGCCAAGCAGCAGCAGCAGGCAAAACCAGCTTCTTCTATATGCTCCATACACTCTATTTTTTCTTACAGAAGTGTGGATTCCATTTGTTCATTGACCAGTAAGATTAACACACGATTCTAGTTTTCCTTAAACCCATCCTGGTCTAATTCTAACAGTCGTAAGCCTCACACAAGTGTCACCTGCCCTTGTTCCATAAGGAATCCCTCTACAGACAGGGAGTTGTCACCAGCCCCGTGCTCATGGGCTGCAGGGGACACCTGCACTGAGGAGGAAATGGAAATGGGAAAGAGGGAAATGCAACCTGGTGGGACGCACCTCTGGCACCACATTTCCTCTTCTTCCTGCTGTCCTGGAAAGCCCCAAGTAAATCCAGTCCCTCAGACCCTGCATCCCTGAACACCAGGAGAGCCGGTGTTTTACCCAGATCCCAGTGCCCTGCACGGCTGCGCTGACACGAGCGCAGGCTGACCGCTCCGCCCAGCACCATCCCTCATTCTCCTCCCACGGCTCCCCAAGCGGCCCCAAAGCACCCCAGCGTGTCTGTGCCGGGGCCAGGGCCTGCCCCGAGCCCGACCAGAGGCTGTCACCCGGCCCTGCACCAGCTCTCACCCCTGGCAGAGCTGGGAATGCACTGAGAGCTCGGCTCCCCGGGCTCCCCAGCACCCAAACCGGTCCTCAGACACACAAAAATGCCCAACCTGCCCCTCTGGGCGCAGCCAAACACCACAATTCCACCATCCCCAAGCAACTCTGGCACTTGCCTCTTCACCTCCGCCCATTTCCAGTAGCCGGGGCTAGGACCGGGCTGTCAGAAATAGCATTCCCTAGGCAGTTCATCCCAGCACAGAGGAGAAGAGGAGCCTGTCCCTGACCCACACCATGGGCAGGACAAGGGGGGCCCTAGCTGGCTTTGCCTACTCCAGCACCACAGCTCTTGGTCCCAAAGATGGGGCGAGTTCAGTGGTTTTTCCTGTCCTGAAAGAGAGCAGAAAAGGGAAGTTAATCCCACTGTGGAATCCAAGACTCCTGCATTTCCTATTTCTGCTCTGATTGCTCACCGTGGAGTTTTAGCCATGGAAAAAAAAGGAGAATGACACCATATCAAATAAAAAGTTGATTAATCCACGTAGGGGCTGTGGAGAGGATACAAAGGAGCTTTTCCATGATTTTGGGGCTTGAAGAGGGACTGAATTTCCCTCAAAGCTGGGATGGGCCTGAGGATAATAAAGCAAAGGAGCAGCTTCATCTCTCCCTGGCAGAGAGCTCGGGGCTCCATTATGGATACAAATCAATCCCAGCAGGATTTCAAAGGGTTTCTTTAGGATGTCAGGTCCCTCTTTATCAGATCCCTGCTGGGATTCAGGGCCTGCCTGGTCACGGGGTGCTTTGATAAGGGCTGGATTTAAATCCCAGATCTGAGAACAGACATGAAAGGTCCCTGGGTTTCTAGGGGGTTGAAAAACTCAAGCTGGATTCGCTGCAGAGCTGAAAAATCAGGGTAAGAGAGAGCAAGGAGTGGCCAGCAGGCCCAGGCTCCTGATCACGCCCCTGGGATCCATGGGATCCATAGGATCCACGGCCTCTGGCACGCTGCTCCAGCACCCTGCAGGGTGACTGACAGCCGGGCAGGGGAAGGAGCCACCAGCAACTCTGCCACGTGCACCATCATTCACCTTGCACGTGGCCTAAACAGCTACCAAGCACTGATGGACTGACTGAGCCGAAAATATCGGAGAGATCTCAGTTTGCACTCCAAATTCCCTGCAGCCTGTTCCCTTCCTGATCCATCCCTTCAAGCAGCAAGAGTGGAATTCCTTCCATCGTTGCTCTTTCCCTCCTGTTTTCCACTCAACAAGAAAAAGAGCAGCCACGTGAACAGGAGTAAAAGCCCCAAACCCACAAAAAAGCACATTCTCAGCATCACTAATCCCTGCCAAACTGCCAGGAACCTTCCAAAACTACATCCAAGCTTGGAAACAGGGATCCAGTTGTTTGTTTAAGCAGCTATTGATCCAGTCTCTTCCAGCTAATTAAACTATTCACTATTTAAACTCATTAAGCTGCTCATCCTGCTCCTGGCAGCCAGAGGCAAAGAAGAAATCGTGTCTAGATTAAATGGTGATGGTGAATGTGCCCATCCCAGTCCTTGGAGAGGTTGGAATTGCATCCCTGTTCCTCTGCTCTCTTTTCCTTCCTTTTTCTTGGAGTGATTCCCACCCGGATTCCTCAGCTCCAGCTCTCTGAGCAGCCTCAGGGGGAGCATTTCATCCCCTTGGAGCCAACTCCATTTGTTGCATCCTTCATGCCTCAACCACCCCTAAAAGCAGGCAAGTGCTGATGGGCAGTGCAGCTGCTTCCACTTGGGAATGTTTCCAGTGGAACAGGGAGGGAATTCTGAGAAGCTTCCACCCACTGCACGTTATTGCTGGATAAAAGGTGAGGCAGCAAAGGATCAACAAAGGGAGATTTCAGCAAGACAAAGTCCAGACAGAGAGGCTGCAAGTGTGGCTGGGGCTGCTAAACTGGGAAAACTGCAAGGTCAGGCTGTGGGAACATGGATTATACTGAGGTCTGGAACTGGTGTTGGGAAGAGAGGGAGAAGGAGAAGGAGAAGGAGAAGGAGAAGGAGAAGGAGAAGGAGAAGGAGGAGAAGGAGGAGAAGGAGGAGAAGGAGGAGAAGGAGGAGAAGGAGGAGAAGGAGGAGAAGGAGGAGAAGGAGGAGAAGGAGGAGAAGGAGGAGAAGGGGGAGGAGAAGGAGGAGAAGGAGGAGAAGGGGAAGGAGAAGGAGAAGGGGAAGGAGAAGGAGGAGAAGGAGAAGAAGGAGAAGGGGAAGGAGAAGGAGAAGGAGAAGGAGAAGGAGAAGGAGAAGGAGAAGGAGAAGGAGAAGGAGAAGGAGAAGGAGAAGGAGAAGGAGAAGGAGAAGGAGAAGGAGAAGGAGAAGGAGAAGGAGAAGGAGAAGGAGGAGAAGGAGGAGAAGGAGGAGAAGGAGGAGAAGGAGAAGGAGGAGAAGGAGAAGGAGGAGAAGGAGGAGAAGGAGGAGAAGGGCCCGAAGTAACTGCACAGTGAATTTCCTTACCATGAGCCAGGCTCATTCCCTGAGCTGACCAATATCTCCGAGCTCCCCTTCATGGCACAGCCCTGCCAGTAAAGAACAGAAGTTCCTGCTGCTCCCACTGGAATTCTGTAGCGTGCCTGGCATTCCATACGTTATGCTGCCTGAGAATTCCTGCAGCCGTCCTCGGGAAGAGCAGTTCACTGCCACAGGAGGAACAAGAGGAAAGCAGCTGCCACTCTCGGGTTCTGTGCCCTGTAAAAAGTAAAAGCAGATAAAGATCAAAGCTCCATAAAGCTGGAACCATCTCCAACCTCGGGACAGCACTTCTGTGGGAAAAGCGTAGATGGGCAATTAGGAAGGAGATCATCATGCAAATGGGCAAGGGGGGGGAATTAAATTCTGCTGCTTTCTGATTGAGGCCTGCTTCAATTTGCAGCCTTTATAATATCAGTTTAATGGGACTTTTTGTGCTTTAAAGAGGTTTTTATTAGCTGGGGGTTGTCCCTGCCTGGACTGAGGCACAGCACAATGAGTCTCCTGCCTCCTGAAGCCGTGTCGTTATCCCAGCATCTGAAATTAAAAACCAGCACTCTGGGAAACCTCTCTACTCTGAGGAGAAGTGTGAGGAGCGTTTGGGTCTGTGGAAAGCCTGGAACAGCTCTGAGAGACACCAAACATCCTGTGGATCCCAATAAACAGCAAAACATTCCAGCAGCTCCTTCCAACACCGCCCTTGTAGGGAACTCTGTCACCCCAGTGGGTATTTGTGGGAGTAAGGAAGAAATCCCACTAATGACCTCAGTGTGAACACCTCTGGTTCGTCTGGGGATAAATCTCCTTTATCCTTCTGGGAGAATAAAGGAATCCAATGCTGCCTTAATCCCCTGCTCCTCGGAGTCTGCATTTCCAGAATCCATCTCCTGGCCCAGCATGGGAAGGGTTGTCCAGCGCTGGAACAGCTGCCCAGGGCAGTGGTGGAGTCACCAACCCTGGAAGTGCTCATAAAATACATGGATATGGCACTTGAGTGTTCATAAAATACCTGGGTAAATACATGGGTAAATATAGGGATAAATTCATGGGTAAATACGTGGATAAAAATATGGATAAATGTATATGGATAAACATATATGGATAATCCATGGATAAATATAGGGATAAATATGTAGGGATAAATATGTATGGATAAATACAGACCTTGCATCCCTGAACACCAGGAGAGCCGGTGTTTTACCCAGATCCCAGTGCCCTGCACGGCTGCGCTGACACGAGCACAGGCCGATCGCTCTGCCCAGCACCATCCCTCATTCTCCTCCCACGGCTCCCCAAGCGGCCCCAAAGCACCCCAGCGTGTCTGTGCCGGGGCCAGGGCCTGCCCCGAGCCCGACCAGAGGCTGTCACCCAGCCCTGCACCAGCTCCCACCCCCGGGTGAGCTGGGAATGCACTGAGAGCTCGGCTCCCCGGGCTCCCCAGCACCCAAACCGGTCCTCAGACACACAGAAATGCCCAACCTGCCCCTCTGGGCACAGCCAAACACCACAATTCCATCATCCCCAAGCAACTCTGGCACTTGCCTCTTCACCTCCGCCCATTTCCAGTAGCCGGGGCTAGGACCGGGCTGTCAGTAATAGCATTCCCTAGGCAGTTCATCCCAGCACAGAGGAGAAGAGGAGCCTGTCCCTGACCCACACCATGGGCAGGACAAGGGGGGCCCTAGCTGGCTTTGCCTACTCCAGCACCAAAGCTCTTGGTCCCAAAGATGGGGCGAGTTCAGTGGTTTTTCCTGTCCTGAAAGAGAGCAGAAAAGGGAAGTTAATCCCACTGTGGAATCCAAGACTCCTGCATTTCCTATTTCTGCTCTGCTTGCTCACCGTGGAGTTTTAGCTATGGAAAAAAAAAGGAGAATGACACCATATCAAATAAAAAGTGCCCTTTTCCAGCATTTTTATTCCAGGCATTAAAAGGATGCTCATTTCTCTTCTAGCATTGTTTCCCTCATTTTAGGAGAACCGTTTTCATCCCAGGCCCCACTCGTCAGTTGTTCGATCCTCTGGCACTGGATTTGGACAAAAGAAGGGACGCACCTGGACTGCAGGAAATCACTGAGAGAAACCCTTCCAAAACGTGACAGAGAAAAACAACAGGAGATGCAGGAAGACACATCCCTCATTTGCACGTCTGGAACGCTTTTCTAAAGACTTCTCTGCATCTGGATGCTCTTTGCTCTTGGCTTTCTTCACAGGAATGCATTTGCTGCTAAACACGTCTCAGACCCTTACCTGATCGGGATAAGGTGGGATGGAGATGAAGACTCCCACAGGGAATAGCCAGGGAGATGCAGGGCCTGGGAACATCAAGGACGGAGAAGAGAAGGAACAGGGATTGTTTTTCTTGTTTAGAGCCAGCAGTGCTGTGAGCTTGGAGAACACACGGCACCGCAGGGATCCAGGGCAGGAGCGGGATAACTGCGGGATAAGGGGAATCTGCTCCCACTCCAGGGCTGTGCCAGTGAAGGAGGGGAATTTTTTAGTGCCTTCATTACACACAAAAACCAAACCCAGCACCACCGAGCTGGACTTTCGTGAGCCGCAAAACAAAGCGGCCCCTGGCCTTTGGGGGAACACAACCTCACCGAGTCACGGAGCCAGGGGATGACACTTGGGAATGATCCTTGCTGCTGCCTGCAGGCAAATCGGATGAGGGAGCCACAGGAGCTGCGGGGTTTCCTGCTCTTCCTGCAACGCCATCGGTCCAGACCAGGAGACCTTTCCTGGAACAGATCTTCCCTGTAAAGGGAGCTACACCAAAGCTCAAGCCCTCATTTAGAGACCCTTGGAAAAGCAAAGGTGAGAGGGGATTACCTGGAGCCCCAGGGGACCGAGGCGCAGGCGATGAAGAAGCAGACAGCAAAGTGCTTCCACTGCTTCTCACTCCAGCAAAGGGAACATCCCTGGAATTTCATGGCCGGCGTCGCTCCCAAACCCCACAGGTGAACCCACACGTACTCCAGGACTGATCTCCTTCAAACTTCCAGCAGCACAGACTCACCGGGAGGAACTGCGATCCAAGGACACACATCAGCAACCGTCTTCCCGCTTGCCCCTCTCTCCACATTTTCCCTTTCCAGCGGGATGCAGGTGCCACCCCCCAGAGGCAGGAAAACTGCCTTGCAATCCGCTACAAAACCTGCCTGGAAAGCCCAGGATGCCCGGAGCCAGCAGCCGTTTCTCCTGGAGCTCCTGCTGACAGGCATTTGAAGCCTGCTGTGCCTCACAGCTGCTTTTCTGCCAAGGGCATTCCCATCTTTTCTTTTTTAGCCCAAAGAAAGGTTTGCAAAGCTGAGTTTTGTGAGAAGCGCTTCATATTTGGATCATTCTTAACTTGGAGTTTCCCTTGGCACCAAAATCAGGGGCTCACCTTTTGCTTGGAGCTTGGCTGAAGTCCTCAGCAATGCCAGGGAATGTGGCCATTGGAGGCTTTGGGCAGATTTGGCTCATCTGCCTTTTTAGGCCTTGTTTCTTTCTCTCAGCCTTCCCACTGGATTGTGGCCTCCGAGGAATACGTAAAATCCCATTCCATTCCTATTCTTTCGGACAATTTTTTGTACCGTCCCTGTACAAAACGAGGCCCCCTGTTCGGATGCTTTTCCCCACCGTTCCCCGGCACTTTTATCTGCCGGTGCATTCCCTGCGTTGCTTGGGCTCTTCCCAGCTCTCTGAGCTCCTTCACAAGGCAGCAGATCGATTTGGCCCAGGAACTAAACCCTCCCGAGGAATTGTCTGATGCCATCTCCGCATTTGACACCTGATCCTTGTGCTCAAAGGATCCCTCTTTCTTCCCTTCAGCCAATTCCAAGGCTCGCTGCCCCCAGCTGCGATCAGGCCCCAGCCTGATCCCTGCAGTCTTCCCTGCCGGGATCCTGCTCAGGAATCCCTGGGCTACAAATGTAAGAATTCATTCTTCCCACCCCTGCCCAGTTCCAAAGGATTTGGTGTCTGCCTTACCCGGCTGGAGCCTGCTTCCAACTCTGTTCTTGCTGCTTCTGCTGCTTTCCAGTTCCCAGGAATTCCACCGACGGAGCGACAGCGTTTTCCAGCTCCGCCAGGATTCCCTCTGCTGCGTTTGGGTGCTGGAAGGATATCAAAACCAGGCTCTCTGGGGCTTTACTATCAGGAAATTACATCCCCGGATTTGTTCATTTCCAAATATTATCTCTTCCCAACAAAGCACTGGGCATCCAAGGAATACAGAAAGTGATGGGCTGACCACTGCTTACTCCTCTGGAATGTCAGAGCTTGGAAAAAAAGGGCACTTGAGGCTTCTCCTGGTGCTGCCCGTGAGGTGTATTCTACTTGAGAGCCCCTTCCCGTGTCTTTCCCTGTATCCACCAAAAAATCCACCCCTTCATTCCCCAGCTGCTTGCTTCCTCCCTCTTTTCCTGTATCCAACAGAATTTTAACAGGTCAATAGTCCCCTCTGCAAGAGCACCTTTCATTCCAAACCTAAGAACAAACGAATCACTTCCCTTCCACCGTCCTTATTAGGATTCCACTGAGAGCAGTGGATGGAAAATGATCCTCTCCTGGTCCCTGCTGGATTCCCGGAGCAGGGATCCTTTCCCTCTTTCCCCCCACCACGGTGCCCTCCTCCCCCTCCCGCCCCACCCCACACCCTTTTCAGGCTTTGTTCCACAGCTTTTGCCTCCAGGCCTCAGATCCTTTCGTTCTCCACGAGCTCCCAGCAGCTCCACAGCCTTTCCTCTCCCATCCCGACCATTTCTCCGGGAATGGAGCTCCGCATTTCAATTGCCTTCTCTTTTCTCTGACTACTCCCACCAATCCAGAAGACCTAAAGCTGACACAAGGAACACTCGGTGCCCACAAATCCAAACCCAGACCCGGCCATCCCCAAACCAGCAACTCCCGGACAATTTGCATTCATTCCAACCTAACACTGAGGACTCACCCAACCCTTCAAAATTCCCAAGAAATATCCTGTTGCCTTCACAGCTCCCAGGGGATTCTGCTTCGTGCTCACACGAAGGATTTGGGACTTCCCTGAAAAAACCCGTGCAGGGCACGCCGGAATCCCCGATCCCGTGAATCCGGGGAGCGTTAAAAGCTCGGTCCAGCCTGGGCCCCCGGAAATTTTTGCCAAGTATCCCCCAAGTCCTCGGGATAACAGAACTCTCTGGTACTGCATTTTTGGCGTTGTAAAGCCTGGAATTCCTTTATTCCTAGTGCTGGGCTCTGCATATGGCTGAGAAAATCCCGGCCTCCACACAGACCCAGATTCCAAACTTTTTGATACATTTCAGCAAGCCGAGAAATTCACCTTCCCTACTTCTTCTTAAGGGCATCCTTCTCTTCCCTTACCCGGCGTGCTCTCTCCCACTGGGGGTGGGTTTTCCCCTTCCCATGCTAATTAGTCCCTACTTCTAGGAGGTTTAGGTAACCTTTCTTCCCTGGGACGGATTTCTTAACACAGCTACCGAGGCTTTGGGAGTCTCCTTTATCTTCTACTTTCTGGATCCATAAATGCCACAATCCAGACGCCCAACTTCAACAAGACATCCTTTCTACCTAAAAACACACACTCTCAACTCTTAGATCTTTTAAAGTTTTACCCCCGCAAAATTCCCCTATTTTTCCACCACTGAATTCCTCAGTCCTGCTACCAAGGATTTCTTGAATACCACGGGGCTTTTCTCAAGATTTACCCCCACGACCTTCCCTACGTGCCCACTGCTCATCACCTCATTTTTCCCTCAATGTGGTCGTTCTCCACCCCAGAGAGTTTGTCAAGTGTTGCCTCCAAAATGTTCCCCATCTCTCCACTACTCAGTTCCCCATTTTGCCTCCAAAATATTCAATCTGTCCCCTCCACATTGCATCCACTTTTACCCCCAGCGTTTTACTTCCTCTACAATATTGATTCAACTTTTTCCACCCCAAAAATGTCCATTCTCTCCCTTAAACAGCACCTCAGCTTTTCCCTCAAAAATGCCCCAGAGGGAAACTCAGATTCAGCCCCCAAACTCCCATTTGCCTACACAAACAGTTCTTGTGGCCCCTCTCAATTCCCCCAGGCTTTCAGCTCAAGGAAGAACTGGAAGCCTATTCCCTCATCTCCACCCTTGTTTTGCTTTCCTGGAAAACCTTGCGATCCCACACTTTCTCCAAGAGATCTGCTGGGAGTACTGGAAGGTTTGCTCTCTCAGAGCGCCAGGGGGCTTTACAGCACTTGTTCCTCTGCATCTTTACCCTTTTATCAGCTTTCCCCTGGAACGGTGTTGTGGGAGAAGCTTGGAACTACCAGAAATGGATTGTGTTCACATTTTTGACCCACCAGTTTTTATCTGGTTTCAAATTCCTGGAATTACCCTCAAATGTGCCCTAGAACACTGCTGTGAAAGGATCAATGAGAAGAACAGCCGGAAAGCAGAAAACCACCTCCAGCAGCAGCCACAATGATCCCATTTCTCTTCTTACCTGGTCCTGCCAGAGCTCCCAACAGCCATTCCCATTCCAAAACAAGAGCTATGGAAGACATTCCTGCTGTCCGTGAGGGTGAGGCGGCAGTTCTGGATGTTCTTCGCTGTGCAATCAGACAACAAACAGAGTGTAAATGATCCTGGTGGTCCCTTCCACGCCAAACCAGCCCGTGATTCCATGCGTGGATCAGCACCTGTCCCAGCTCCATTCCAGAAACCTCCTCCCACTAACCCAGAACTTTCCTTTTTCTGCTCAACATCAGGGGTTTGCTGCCGAGTGCCCCGGGCAGGGGACGCCTCAGCCTTCCCTGGGACCGCAGCATTCCCTGGGCTGCCTCAGCATCCCCTGCGCTGCTGTTCCACGCCCATCCCGTGGTCCAGCGCCTGCGCGGGCTGCAGTGCCGGGCTCTCCCCACGAGGCGGCAGCACCGGGAGCGAGCAGCCCCGGCCGGTCCCGCTGTCTCGGGGCAGCTGCGCCTTTAACCCGCCCTGAGCCGGCGGGGCCGTGAATACAGCGGGCACAAACCCCACCGCTCCCCTTTATTTCACCCTCAGAGGCACAGGATCGCAGCATTTCCTGGGCTGCAAGGGACCCACAGGGAGCATCGAGTCCAAATCCTGCCCTGCACCCCAAGAATCCCACCCTGTGCCCGAGAGCCTTGTTCAGACCCAAACTCTTCCCCCAAGATCCTGAAAACACAGCGGGGCTGTGGGAGAAGGATGACCACGGAGGATTTTTTTATACAGATCTCCTTGCACGATCGTTAAATAATATTATTAGACAGTCCAGGAACGCATCCCTGTGCCGGGACAGCCACCCCTGTGCCGGAACACTCATCCCTGGGCCGGAATACCGATCCCCCGCGGCCCCCACCGTCCGCTCGGGGCTGTCCCCGTTCCCCGCTCACCTCCGAGCCCGGAGCACCCGCCCCGGTGCCCCCGGCCCGGCAGCGCTGCTCCCCGGGCTCCCCGCCATTGGCGCTCCTGGCGAAGAAGGGCGGAAGTCACCGATACGGCACCGATGTGGCTATTCGACCTTCTCAAGATGGCGGCCGGAAGGACCCCCCCCCCCCCGCCCCGGTCCGTCTATTCGACTGCCTGAATGCTCCCGCCTGCCCCAGGCGCCGCTGACCCCACAGTCGGTGTCCGCGTAGCGGGAAACGCCTCAGAAAATTGCGCGCAAGCGCTGGGCTGGCGTCGGCGTCGGCGTCGGCGTCGCGTTCAGGCAGCCGAATAGACGCAGCTTGGGGGGGGGGGGCCTTCCCTGCCGCCATATTGAGAAGGTCAGAAAACAGTGCACACGACCGCCATCTTTAGTGTGGCAGTGACGACACTTCCGCCCTTCGCCGCCATCTTGGGTGCTGGCAGAAGCCACTTCCGGTCGAGCCGCCATCTTTAGTGTGGTACACTTAGGGCCCCCGCCGCCCCTCACAAGGGCTTCTGTCTAGTCGGCTGCCTGAATCCGGCCCGGACTCCGACGCCGGCCCCGCGCTTTCCGCGCGATTTTCCGCCGTGCTTCCCGGTGCGAGGACACGGCTGGCGGGGTCAGCCGCGCCGGAGGCGGCCGACGGCTCCGCGACCGGCGGCAGGCATCGGCAGGGACACCTCTCGCAGGGGGCCTACTGCGTCCGCCATCTTGAGTGTGGCGGAAGTGTAAACCACCCTCTGCAAGGTCCTGGCAGATAATAAAATAATAAAATAAAATAAATACTATAATATTCTAATAAAAACGTCACTTAACGCCGTCCCGAGAGCGCGGAACTGCGCCTTCCTTTCCGAGCCGCCTCCTTGAGAGCGACACGCGGGCGGCTCGATTCCGACCGTGCCCGCCCGGTGCCTCCCGCCCGGGTCGCGCTGCGACCGCGCCTCTGCTGCCCGGCAAAACCGGCCCCGCCGGGCCGCCCCCCGCGCTGTCATTCCCCGCGGTCACCGCCCCGCACGGCGCCCGGCCCTTTCCATAGCTGTGGCCCCGCTCGTGCACGGCCGTGTCCCTTGGCGCTCCGAACCGCCCTTCGCCCCTCCCCTCCGCTGACAGACCCGGCCCCGCTCGCTCCCGCTCCTTGCCACGCTCGGCAGCCACCGAGGCCGCCGCCCTCTCGGCTCAGCCGGCACCGGGCGGCAGCAGCGCCGGGGAGCCGTGTCGGGGGCGGCAGTGCCGCCGTGTCGGGGGCGGCAGTGCCGCCGTGTCGGGGGCGGCAGTGCCGCCGTGTCGGGGGCGGCAGTGCCGCCGTGTCGGGGGC
The DNA here is from genome assembly GCF_965178545.1 of Coloeus monedula. Classification (NCBI taxonomy): domain Eukaryota; kingdom Metazoa; phylum Chordata; class Aves; order Passeriformes; family Corvidae; genus Coloeus; species Coloeus monedula. The sequence goes on along the minus strand of NW_028120648.1, from coordinate 10,948 downwards.
GGCAGTGCCGCGCTCTCGCCACCAGGCGGCAGCAGCGCCGCCCAGCTCAGCCCGGGGGCAGGCACAGAGCACAGGGAAAAGCCGGCTCCGGGCGCTCTGCAGCTCCTGCAGCCCGAGCGTCTCGGCTCCTGGGGCCAGGCGCTTGCTGCTTTCCTTCCTACAGAAAAACGCCGGCTCCTTATTCTCAAAACTTGCTGATCTCTATTCCCAGCTTCTTATATTGCTGTATGCGACAGAGTAGACAGAGAGGGCTGGCTTATTTCAAAATGAATTTACATCTAAATCAGTAGCATTTGCCTATAGACGTAAAAGTGAAGAACTTAACAGGTTTTAGTATTCTGCACACAGCCCTCGCTGGGAGGAATGGTAAAAAGTTAAAAACAAATGAAATTTTAAAAGTAGAAAGTTAGAAACAAAGTTACAACGGCAGAAATTTAGAAACAAACAAAGAGGTAAAATACAAGAAACAAACAAATTTCTAAAGGGAGAAAGTTGAAAACAAAGTTAGAAACGAACAAACAAAAAAATTAGAAACAAACAAAATTAGAAAGGTAGAAATTTAGAAACAAAGTCAGAAAGGCAAGTGTTGAGCCTTTGACAGGGTACCCCTCCTTCTCGGACCAGGGTGAAAGAGCAGAGGAGGCTGCTGTTCTGCTAAGTTCTTTATTTCACGGTCTCACAGCTGTCTTGAAGGCAGAGTTCGAATGGGGTTACATGATAAAGCCAAGCAGCAGCAGCAGGCAAAACCAGCTTCTTCTATATGCTCCATACACTCTATTTTTTCTTACAGAAGTGTGGATTCCATTTGTTCATTGACCAGTAAGATTAACACACGATTCTAGTTTTCCTTAAACCCATCCTGGTCTAATTCTAACAGTCGTAAGCCTCACACAAGTGTCACCTGCCCTTGTTCCATAAGGAATCCCTCTACAGACAGGGAGTTGTCACCAGCCCCGTGCTCATGGGCTGCAGGGGACACCTGCACTGAGGAGGAAATGGAAATGGGAAAGAGGGAAATGCAACCTGGTGGGACGCACCTCTGGCACCACATTTCCTCTTCTTCCTGCTGTCCTGGAAAGCCCCAAGTAAATCCAGTCCCTCAGACCCTGCATCCCTGAACACCAGGAGAGCCGGTGTTTTACCCAGATCCCAGTGCCCTGCACGGCTGCGCTGACACGAGCGCAGGCTGACCGCTCCGCCCAGCACCATCCCTCATTCTCCTCCCACGGCTCCCCAAGCGGCCCCAAAGCACCCCAGCGTGTCTGTGCCGGGGCCAGGGCCTGCCCCGAGCCCGACCAGAGGCTGTCACCCGGCCCTGCACCAGCTCTCACCCCTGGCAGAGCTGGGAATGCACTGAGAGCTCGGCTCCCCGGGCTCCCCAGCACCCAAACCGGTCCTCAGACACACAAAAATGCCCAACCTGCCCCTCTGGGCGCAGCCAAACACCACAATTCCACCATCCCCAAGCAACTCTGGCACTTGCCTCTTCACCTCCGCCCATTTCCAGTAGCCGGGGCTAGGACCGGGCTGTCAGAAATAGCATTCCCTAGGCAGTTCATCCCAGCACAGAGGAGAAGAGGAGCCTGTCCCTGACCCACACCATGGGCAGGACAAGGGGGGCCCTAGCTGGCTTTGCCTACTCCAGCACCACAGCTCTTGGTCCCAAAGATGGGGCGAGTTCAGTGGTTTTTCCTGTCCTGAAAGAGAGCAGAAAAGGGAAGTTAATCCCACTGTGGAATCCAAGACTCCTGCATTTCCTATTTCTGCTCTGATTGCTCACCGTGGAGTTTTAGCCATGGAAAAAAAAGGAGAATGACACCATATCAAATAAAAAGTTGATTAATCCACGTAGGGGCTGTGGAGAGGATACAAAGGAGCTTTTCCATGATTTTGGGGCTTGAAGAGGGACTGAATTTCCCTCAAAGCTGGGATGGGCCTGAGGATAATAAAGCAAAGGAGCAGCTTCATCTCTCCCTGGCAGAGAGCTCGGGGCTCCATTATGGATACAAATCAATCCCAGCAGGATTTCAAAGGGTTTCTTTAGGATGTCAGGTCCCTCTTTATCAGATCCCTGCTGGGATTCAGGGCCTGCCTGGTCACGGGGTGCTTTGATAAGGGCTGGATTTAAATCCCAGATCTGAGAACAGACATGAAAGGTCCCTGGGTTTCTAGGGGGTTGAAAAACTCAAGCTGGATTCGCTGCAGAGCTGAAAAATCAGGGTAAGAGAGAGCAAGGAGTGGCCAGCAGGCCCAGGCTCCTGATCACGCCCCTGGGATCCATGGGATCCATAGGATCCACGGCCTCTGGCACGCTGCTCCAGCACCCTGCAGGGTGACTGACAGCCGGGCAGGGGAAGGAGCCACCAGCAACTCTGCCACGTGCACCATCATTCACCTTGCACGTGGCCTAAACAGCTACCAAGCACTGATGGACTGACTGAGCCGAAAATATCGGAGAGATCTCAGTTTGCACTCCAAATTCCCTGCAGCCTGTTCCCTTCCTGATCCATCCCTTCAAGCAGCAAGAGTGGAATTCCTTCCATCGTTGCTCTTTCCCTCCTGTTTTCCACTCAACAAGAAAAAGAGCAGCCACGTGAACAGGAGTAAAAGCCCCAAACCCACAAAAAAGCACATTCTCAGCATCACTAATCCCTGCCAAACTGCCAGGAACCTTCCAAAACTACATCCAAGCTTGGAAACAGGGATCCAGTTGTTTGTTTAAGCAGCTATTGATCCAGTCTCTTCCAGCTAATTAAACTATTCACTATTTAAACTCATTAAGCTGCTCATCCTGCTCCTGGCAGCCAGAGGCAAAGAAGAAATCGTGTCTAGATTAAATGGTGATGGTGAATGTGCCCATCCCAGTCCTTGGAGAGGTTGGAATTGCATCCCTGTTCCTCTGCTCTCTTTTCCTTCCTTTTTCTTGGAGTGATTCCCACCCGGATTCCTCAGCTCCAGCTCTCTGAGCAGCCTCAGGGGGAGCATTTCATCCCCTTGGAGCCAACTCCATTTGTTGCATCCTTCATGCCTCAACCACCCCTAAAAGCAGGCAAGTGCTGATGGGCAGTGCAGCTGCTTCCACTTGGGAATGTTTCCAGTGGAACAGGGAGGGAATTCTGAGAAGCTTCCACCCACTGCACGTTATTGCTGGATAAAAGGTGAGGCAGCAAAGGATCAACAAAGGGAGATTTCAGCAAGACAAAGTCCAGACAGAGAGGCTGCAAGTGTGGCTGGGGCTGCTAAACTGGGAAAACTGCAAGGTCAGGCTGTGGGAACATGGATTATACTGAGGTCTGGAACTGGTGTTGGGAAGAGAGGGAGAAGGAGAAGGAGAAGGAGAAGGAGAAGGAGAAGGAGAAGGAGAAGGAGGAGAAGGAGGAGAAGGAGGAGAAGGAGGAGAAGGAGGAGAAGGAGGAGAAGGAGGAGAAGGAGGAGAAGGGGAAGGAGAAGGAGGAGAAGGGGAAGGAGAAGGAGGAGAAGGAGGAGAAGGAGGAGAAGGGGAAGGAGAAGGAGAAGGGGAAGGAGAAGGAGGAGAAGGAGAAGGAGAAGGAGAAGGAGAAGGAGAAGGAGAAGGAGAAGGAGAAGGAGAAGGAGAAGGAGAAGGAGAAGGAGAAGGAGAAGGAGAAGGAGAAGGAGAAGGAGAAGGAGAAGGAGGAGAAGGAGGAGAAGGAGGAGAAGGAGGAGAAGGAGGAGAAGGGCCCGAAGTAACTGCACAGTGAATTTCCTTACCATGAGCCAGGCTCATTCCCTGAGCTGACCAATATCTCCGAGCTCCCCTTCATGGCACAGCCCTGCCAGTAAAGAACAGAAGTTCCTGCTGCTCCCACTGGAATTCTGTAGCATGCCTGGCATTCCATACGTTATGCTGCCTGAGAATTCCTGCAGCCGTCCTCGGGAAGAGCAGTTCACTGCCACAGGAGGAACAAGAGGAAAGCAGCTGCCACTCTCGGGTTCTGTGCCCTGTAAAAAGTAAAAGCAGATAAAGATCAAAGCTCCATAAAGCTGGAACCATCTCCAACCTCGGGACAGCACTTCTGTGGGAAAAGCGTAGATGGGCAATTAGGAAGGAGATCATCATGCAAATGGGCAAGGGGGGGGAATTAAATTCTGCTGCTTTCTGATTGAGGCCTGCTTCAATTTGCAGCCTTTATAATATCAGTTTAATGGGACTTTTTGTGCTTTAAAGAGGTTTTTATTAGCTGGGGGTTGTCCCTGCCTGGACTGAGGCACAGCACAATGAGTCTCCTGCCTCCTGAAGCCGTGTCGTTATCCCAGCATCTGAAATTAAAAACCAGCACTCTGGGAAACCTCTCTACTCTGAGGAGAAGTGTGAGGAGCGTTTGGGTCTGTGGAAAGCCTGGAACAGCTCTGAGAGACACCAAACATCCTGTGGATCCCAATAAACAGCAAAACATTCCAGCAGCTCCTTCCAACACCGCCCTTGTAGGGAACTCTGTCACCCCAGTGGGTATTTGTGGGAGTAAGGAAGAAATCCCACTAATGACCTCAGTGTGAACACCTCTGGTTCGTCTGGGGATAAATCTCCTTTATCCTTCTGGGAGAATAAAGGAATCCAATGCTGCCTTAATCCCCTGCTCCTCGGAGTCTGCATTTCCAGAATCCATCTCCTGGCCCAGCATGGGAAGGGTTGTCCAGCGCTGGAACAGCTGCCCAGGGCAGTGGTGGAGTCACCAACCCTGGAAGTGCTCATAAAATACATGGATATGGCACTTGAGTGTTCATAAAATACCTGGGTAAATACATGGGTAAATATAGGGATAAATTCATGGGTAAATACGTGGATAAAAATATGGATAAATGTATATGGATAAACATATATGGATAATCCATGGATAAATATAGGGATAAATATGTAGGGATAAATATGTATGGATAAATACAGACCTTGCATCCCTGAACACCAGGAGAGCCGGTGTTTTACCCAGATCCCAGTGCCCTGCACGGCTGCGCTGACACGAGCACAGGCCGATCGCTCTGCCCAGCACCATCCCTCATTCTCCTCCCACGGCTCCCCAAGCGGCCCCAAAGCACCCCAGCGTGTCTGTGCCGGGGCCAGGGCCTGCCCCGAGCCCGACCAGAGGCTGTCACCCAGCCCTGCACCAGCTCCCACCCCCGGGTGAGCTGGGAATGCACTGAGAGCTCGGCTCCCCGGGCTCCCCAGCACCCAAACCGGTCCTCAGACACACAGAAATGCCCAACCTGCCCCTCTGGGCACAGCCAAACACCACAATTCCACCATCCCCAAGCAACTCTGGCACTTGCCTCTTCACCTCCGCCCATTTCCAGTAGCCGGGGCTAGGACCGGGCTGTCAGTAATAGCATTCCCTAGGCAGTTCATCCCAGCACAGAGGAGAAGAGGAGCCTGTCCCTGACCCACACCATGGGCAGGACAAGGGGGGCCCTAGCTGGCTTTGCCTACTCCAGCACCAAAGCTCTTGGTCCCAAAGATGGGGCGAGTTCAGTGGTTTTTCCTGTCCTGAAAGAGAGCAGAAAAGGGAAGTTAATCCCACTGTGGAATCCAAGACTCCTGCATTTCCTATTTCTGCTCTGCTTGCTCACCGTGGAGTTTTAGCTATGGAAAAAAAAAGGAGAATGACACCATATCAAATAAAAAGTGCCCTTTTCCAGCATTTTTATTCCAGGCATTAAAAGGATGCTCATTTCTCTTCTAGCATTGTTTCCCTCATTTTAGGAGAACCGTTTTCATCCCAGGCCCCACTCGTCAGTTGTTCGATCCTCTGGCACTGGATTTGGACAAAAGAAGGGACGCACCTGGACTGCAGGAAATCACTGAGAGAAACCCTTCCAAAACGTGACAGAGAAAAACAACAGGAGATGCAGGAAGACACATCCCTCATTTGCACGTCTGGAACGCTTTTCTAAAGACTTCTCTGCATCTGGATGCTCTTTGCTCTTGGCTTTCTTCACAGGAATGCATTTGCTGCTAAACACGTCTCAGACCCTTACCTGATCGGGATAAGGTGGGATGGAGATGAAGACTCCCACAGGGAATAGCCAGGGAGATGCAGGGCCTGGGAACATCAAGGACGGAGAAGAGAAGGAACAGGGATTGTTTTTCTTGTTTAGAGCCAGCAGTGCTGTGAGCTTGGAGAACACACGGCACCGCAGGGATCCAGGGCAGGAGCGGGATAACTGCGGGATAAGGGGAATCTGCTCCCACTCCAGGGCTGTGCCAGTGAAGGAGGGGAATTTTTTAGTGCCTTCATTACACACAAAAACCAAACCCAGCACCACCGAGCTGGACTTTCGTGAGCCGCAAAACAAAGCGGCCCCTGGCCTTTGGGGGAACACAACCTCACCGAGTCACGGAGCCAGGGGATGACACTTGGGAATGATCCTTGCTGCTGCCTGCAGGCAAATCGGATGAGGGAGCCACAGGAGCTGCGGGGTTTCCTGCTCTTCCTGCAACGCCATCGGTCCAGACCAGGAGACCTTTCCTGGAACAGATCTTCCCTGTAAAGGGAGCTACACCAAAGCTCAAGCCCTCATTTAGAGACCCTTGGAAAAGCAAAGGTGAGAGGGGATTACCTGGAGCCCCAGGGGACCGAGGCGCAGGCGATGAAGAAGCAGACAGCAAAGTGCTTCCACTGCTTCTCACTCCAGCAAAGGGAACATCCCTGGAATTTCATGGCCGGCGTCGCTCCCAAACCCCACAGGTGAACCCACACGTACTCCAGGACTGATCTCCTTCAAACTTCCAGCAGCACAGACTCACCGGGAGGAACTGCGATCCAAGGACACACATCAGCAACCGTCTTCCCGCTTGCCCCTCTCTCCACATTTTCCCTTTCCAGCGGGATGCAGGTGCCACCCCCCAGAGGCAGGAAAACTGCCTTGCAATCCGCTACAAAACCTGCCTGGAAAGCCCAGGATGCCCGGAGCCAGCAGCCGTTTCTCCTGGAGCTCCTGCTGACAGGCATTTGAAGCCTGCTGTGCCTCACAGCTGCTTTTCTGCCAAGGGCATTCCCATCTTTTCTTTTTTAGCCCAAAGAAAGGTTTGCAAAGCTGAGTTTTGTGAGAAGCGCTTCATATTTGGATCATTCTTAACTTGGAGTTTCCCTTGGCACCAAAATCAGGGGCTCACCTTTTGCTTGGAGCTTGGCTGAAGTCCTCAGCAATGCCAGGGAATGTGGCCATTGGAGGCTTTGGGCAGATTTGGCTCATCTGCCTTTTTAGGCCTTGTTTCTTTCTCTCAGCCTTCCCACTGGATTGTGGCCTCCGAGGAATACGTAAAATCCCATTCCATTCCTATTCTTTCGGACAATTTTTTGTACCGTCCCTGTACAAAACGAGGCCCCCTGTTCGGATGCTTTTCCCCACCGTTCCCCGGCACTTTTATCTGCCGGTGCATTCCCTGCGTTGCTTGGGCTCTTCCCAGCTCTCTGAGCTCCTTCACAAGGCAGCAGATCGATTTGGCCCAGGAACTAAACCCTCCCGAGGAATTGTCTGATGCCATCTCCGCATTTGACACCTGATCCTTGTGCTCAAAGGATCCCTCTTTCTTCCCTTCAGCCAATTCCAAGGCTCGCTGCCCCCAGCTGCGATCAGGCCCCAGCCTGATCCCTGCAGTCTTCCCTGCCGGGATCCTGCTCAGGAATCCCTGGGCTACAAATGTAAGAATTCATTCTTCCCACCCCTGCCCAGTTCCAAAGGATTTGGTGTCTGCCTTACCCGGCTGGAGCCTGCTTCCAACTCTGTTCTTGCTGCTTCTGCTGCTTTCCAGTTCCCAGGAATTCCACCGACGGAGCGACAGCGTTTTCCAGCTCCGCCAGGATTCCCTCTGCTGCGTTTGGGTGCTGGAAGGATATCAAAACCAGGCTCTCTGGGGCTTTACTATCAGGAAATTACATCCCCGGATTTGTTCATTTCCAAATATTATCTCTTCCCAACAAAGCACTGGGCATCCAAGGAATACAGAAAGTGATGGGCTGACCACTGCTTACTCCTCTGGAATGTCAGAGCTTGGAAAAAAAGGGCACTTGAGGCTTCTCCTGGTGCTGCCCGTGAGGTGTATTCTACTTGAGAGCCCCTTCCCGTGTCTTTCCCTGTATCCACCAAAAAATCCACCCCTTCATTCCCCAGCTGCTTGCTTCCTCCCTCTTTTCCTGTATCCAACAGAATTTTAACAGGTCAATAGTCCCCTCTGCAAGAGCACCTTTCATTCCAAACCTAAGAACAAACGAATCACTTCCCTTCCACCGTCCTTATTAGGATTCCACTGAGAGCAGTGGATGGAAAATGATCCTCTCCTGGTCCCTGCTGGATTCCCGGAGCAGGGATCCTTTCCCTCTTTCCCCCCACCACGGTGCCCTCCTCCCCCTCCCGCCCCACCCCACACCCTTTTCAGGCTTTGTTCCACAGCTTTTGCCTCCAGGCCTCAGATCCTTTCGTTCTCCACGAGCTCCCAGCAGCTCCACAGCCTTTCCTCTCCCATCCCGACCATTTCTCCGGGAATGGAGCTCCGCATTTCAATTGCCTTCTCTTTTCTCTGACTACTCCCACCAATCCAGAAGACCTAAAGCTGACACAAGGAACACTCGGTGCCCACAAATCCAAACCCAGACCCGGCCATCCCCAAACCAGCAACTCCCGGACAATTTGCATTCATTCCAACCTAACACTGAGGACTCACCCAACCCTTCAAAATTCCCAAGAAATATCCTGTTGCCTTCACAGCTCCCAGGGGATTCTGCTTCGTGCTCACACGAAGGATTTGGGACTTCCCTGAAAAAACCCGTGCAGGGCACGCCGGAATCCCCGATCCCGTGAATCCGGGGAGCGTTAAAAGCTCGGTCCAGCCTGGGCCCCCGGAAATTTTTGCCAAGTATCCCCCAAGTCCTCGGGATAACAGAACTCTCTGGTACTGCATTTTTGGCGTTGTAAAGCCTGGAATTCCTTTATTCCTAGTGCTGGGCTCTGCATATGGCTGAGAAAATCCCGGCCTCCACACAGACCCAGATTCCAAACTTTTTGATACATTTCAGCAAGCCGAGAAATTCACCTTCCCTACTTCTTCTTAAGGGCATCCTTCTCTTCCCTTACCCGGCGTGCTCTCTCCCACTGGGGGTGGGTTTTCCCCTTCCCATGCTAATTAGTCCCTACTTCTAGGAGGTTTAGGTAACCTTTCTTCCCTGGGACGGATTTCTTAACACAGCTACCGAGGCTTTGGGAGTCTCCTTTATCTTCTACTTTCTGGATCCATAAATGCCACAATCCAGACGCCCAACTTCAACAAGACATCCTTTCTACCTAAAAACACACACTCTCAACTCTTAGATCTTTTAAAGTTTTACCCCCGCAAAATTCCCCTATTTTTCCACCACTGAATTCCTCAGTCCTGCTACCAAGGATTTCTTGAATACCACGGGGCTTTTCTCAAGATTTACCCCCACGACCTTCCCTACGTGCCCACTGCTCATCACCTCATTTTTCCCTCAATGTGGTCGTTCTCCACCCCAGAGAGTTTGTCAAGTGTTGCCTCCAAAATGTTCCCCATCTCTCCACTACTCAGTTCCCCATTTTGCCTCCAAAATATTCAATCTGTCCCCTCCACATTGCATCCACTTTTACCCCCAGCGTTTTACTTCCTCTACAATATTGATTCAACTTTTTCCACCCCAAAAATGTCCATTCTCTCCCTTAAACAGCACCTCAGCTTTTCCCTCAAAAATGCCCCAGAGGGAAACTCAGATTCAGCCCCCAAACTCCCATTTGCCTACACAAACAGTTCTTGTGGCCCCTCTCAATTCCCCCAGGCTTTCAGCTCAAGGAAGAACTGGAAGCCTATTCCCTCATCTCCACCCTTGTTTTGCTTTCCTGGAAAACCTTGCGATCCCACACTTTCTCCAAGAGATCTGCTGGGACTACTGGAAGGTTTGCTCTCTCAGAGCGCCAGGGGGCTTTACAGCACTTGTTCCTCTGCATCTTTACCCTTTTATCAGCTTTCCCCTGGAACGGTGTTGTGGGAGAAGCTTGGAACTACCAGAAATGGATTGTGTTCACATTTTTGCCCCACCAGTTTTTATCTGGTTTCAAATTCCTGGAATTACCCTCAAATGTGCCCTAGAACACTGCTGTGAAAGGATCAATGAGAAGAACAGCCGGAAAGCAGAAAACCACCTCCAGCAGCAGCCACAATGATCCCATTTCTCTTCTTACCTGGTCCTGCCAGAGCTCCCAACAGCCATTCCCATTCCAAAACAAGAGCTATGGAAGACATTCCTGCTGTCCGTGAGGGTGAGGCGGCAGTTCTGGATGTTCTTTGCTGTGGAATCAGACAACAAACAGAGTGTAAATGATCCTGGTGGTCCCTTCCAAGCCAAACCAGCCCGTGATTCCATGCGTGGATCAGCACCTGTCCCAGCTCCATTCCAGAAACCTCCTCCCACTAACCCAGAACTTTCCTTTTTCTGCTCAACATCAGGGGTTTGCTGCCGAGTGCCCCGGGCAGGGGACGCCTCAGCCTTCCCTGGGACCGCAGCATTCCCTGGGCTGCCTCAGCATCCCCTGCGCTGCTGTTCCACGCCCATCCCGTGGTCCAGCGCCTGCGCGGGCTGCAGTGCCGGGCTCTCCCCACGAGGCGGCAGCACCGGGAGCGAGCAGCCCCGGCCGGTCCCGCTGTCTCGGGGCAGCTGCGCCTTTAACCCGCCCTGAGCCGGCGGGGCCGTGAACACAGCGGGCACAAACCCCACCGCTCCCCTTTATTTCACCCTCAGAGGCACAGGATCGCAGCATTTCCTGGGCTGCAAGGGACCCACAGGGAGCATCGAGTCCAAATCCTGGCCCTGCACCCCAAGAATCCCACCCTGTGCCCGAGAGCCTTGTTCAGACCCAAACTCTTCCCCCAAGATCCTGAAAACACAGCGGGGCTGTGGGAGAAGGATGACCACGGAGGATTTTTTTATAC